>NC_140971.1:63552881-63630381 GCF_056783735.1 Eptatretus burgeri
CAGTCGTTAGAGCCGAAATTTGTTCAGGGTGCTGGCGATAGCTTACCTACTTTTAGCAAAGGACACCGTGGGATCTTTAACGTCCACCAACTAATTTCAGTTACAGTCAACAGATGGGACACCTGTTTAATATCCACCCAAGGGACGACACACACACACACACACACACACACACACACACACACACACACACACACACACACACACACACACACACACACACACACACACACACACACATTGATGAATCTGCTTGTGACATTGGGACGACAGTTTTTAGCTGGGTTGGGATTCAAATCCAGGCTAGATGGGCTTAGAGGTGAGTCTGCATAATTCTAGGAAATACTGTCAGTCCTCCTTACTATATATACTGTAGATACATATATATCCTGAGATTGTAGGATGATCTACATATATTATCGACACAAAATAGCAGACTTTCTGACCTTCCCTTCCCCTTACATAGATTTCATAATCAATCTTTGCTCCCTTACCATTAATGCCATGCAATCCCAAGTAAAATTTAAAGAATACTTCTGTCTCCAATTTTCTGATGTGTGTGTGTGTGTGTGTGTGTGTGTGTGTGTGTGTGTGTGTGTGTGTGTGTGTGTGTGTGTGTGTGTGTGTGTGTGTGTGTGTGCATAAGTCGTATGGCTGCTCTCTGATCATTTTCTCCATATTTTATTCCCTAGACCTAGAAGCATGTACAGCATCCTGGAGGATAATGATTTTGGTTGCTGCATTGTAGCACGTGCTCGCGTGGTCACCAATTCCTCCCACACAGTGCGTAGGAGAGAGAAGGCATGGAACGAGCAGGATGGCGGCAGGCTCTGCTAATCACGTCATCCATGCTTCTTGATGATAATAACTGCAAAATTTAGGAAGGCGTACTGCCATTTCTGGCTTGATATTCAACATGATGGTAATCGCTGTTAACCTCAAAATTAATTGTCATATTATGAGGGTTATTATTTTTTTCTGCTTAATGCTTGTTATATGGGTTAGTTCGTAATGCAGTTTTGAATTTGCTAAACGTCACTCCTGATCTTGTACTCGAAATGCTTTTGGCCAACCTTGATGTTCAGTTTCATTTGTGATGTCAATTGACTTTTTATGGTGAAGGACTTGGTGATCAATGCTCATAAAAAAAATAAAATTCCAATTTTTTTAAGCTGCAGAGGGCATCCTCTGCTTTCACAAAATTTACATTTAATTTTCTTCAATTGGCCCCTGAGGCTGGTCTGTGGGTCACTGATAAATCCTGGTGGTAGAAACCACACTCCTGCCCTGACTGGTCATTGTGGTGACTTTTTGACTGAATTGCATGATTTGATTATTAATGCATTGAGACCGAAGAAATATAATAAAACCTTCCAAAAAAAAAAATCCATTGATATTGTTTGGGCTGTGCTCAAACTAAATGCATTGTTGTTGAAACCAATCAAAATTGCATTATAATGAATTTGTGTAAATACAGAACATCCTGAAATTCTGCAGCAATCGAAACAATGACGAGATATTTATGGATCGAAACGGCAATTCAGTGCATTGTAACTGACTGCATGGAATTGTTTTCTATATAAAGTTAATCTAAGTACTGCTTGAACAACCCAGTTAGAAATAAAACTGTATGTATTCCAGATAAAATAACCATTACTGTTACGAAAATCAATAATGAAAGATTTGTGACAGATGTTCGGAGAATTTGGTTTCAAAGTGTTTTCGAGATCACTGAGACCTGCTGATCAAAATGAGCTGGGGTGACCCTTTTGAAAATGTTTGCGTGACCAACAGTGTCTTTTTCAAAATGGCTGCCAACATCACACAATACTGTATTTTGGTTATTGCTAATCACCTAAAGCAATATACTGCACAAGCTTTTGTTACTTCAAACTTGGTAGAAAGTTAGGAATGGACATTTGGCACCACGCAGAGACATAAAATGTGTCCAACTATATTTTTTAGAATTGATCACACGATCCAATATAGTAAAGATCAAGGCTAAAATCGATTTTATGGGGACTATTTGGGAAATTAGATAATTGAACGACTAATAAAAGCACCGATAACAATGAATGAGTAGTGCATTGTGGAGTAACAAGAATAAATAGTATCTGTTGTTATCTAAATATAATTGATATTCAATCAAATGCAGCAGCGTATCGAGGAAAGATGCCGCTTGGGGCGAAATGTCAAATTGCCACCTCCTTGTAACTCACATGCTGAATTAAACACAAAGCCTAATTAAATAACATTATTATAAATTGAATCATGTACAGCACATTTGCAAGTAAACAGTTACACCTTTGTTTACCGCTATTCCAAATCGCATTGGCCGACGAAGTGTTCAATTGTTATTGTGACTGTGTGGTTCATATAATCTTCCTGGGCTTCAGTGAAACAAACTCGTCCATCACAGCTTCAAAGTCAATTGTCTCAGCGAGTTCACACTCAGTGAAGAGGATGGAAAGATTGCTCAGCCGAAACTGGCTCATTGTGGATCTGAGGTCGGTCTTTATCAGTTTAAGTTTGGAGAAACTCCTCTCACATGCTGCAACACTCACAAACAAGGTGAGAAATGTCCTCAGTATGTTGATAAGGTTAGAGAAAACTTCCTCGAATCCCAAGGATTTCATATCATATGGCTTCCAGTCCACTGGTTCCTTCCCAGTGGTTTCCTATTACATTTTTATGTCTCGACGAAGACGATGAATCTCTCTCTGTAGCTCGCTGGTGATGATATCATTGTATGTCCCTGTGAGAAGGTAGATTTTCATGGCAATGTTGATCTCATTTGATATGTCCATTAAGTAACAGTGTGACCACTCCTTGGCTTTTTTTCACAAGATCTTGGCTATTCGTTGTTCACCTTGGCGTCTTGGTTTTCTATAGGTTTTCTTGGCGTATAGGTTTTCTATGATCATCGCTTTTCCAAAACCTTGTGATTTCTTGGCTTTTTTCATTGGCTCACCTTGGCATTTATGAAAATGAGGAGTGGTCACACTGTGTGTGACATGAGAAACCCAAATTTAATGTTCATGTCACAAACATGATGGGTGTGTTGGGTCGTTTCCTCGTGAGCTGATCCAAGATTTCATCTGACTCCCATTTATCATACATGTATATTCGTCTGCACTCTAATATTCTCTGCGAGTCTGTCTGAAGCTGGTCTGTCTGTAGCTCTATCCGACGTCGGGATGGCACATTTCATGTCGGCAGTTCTGGGACGGCACTTAATGGAAGGTTATTGTGCACCATTTCGGATTTAGGGCAAGTTTTCAAAGCTGAATCATGTTAAAGCAATGAAGGTAGTCCGTCATTCTGACAGACTTTTCTGCTGGTGGACGTAGAGTTATGGACATCACTGTTCGCCCGGTCTTGGTCAAACTGTGAAGGTTGGGTGGAACAGTTGATGAGTGTAAACAAACACATGCTTAGCAATAACACTAGGTTTTCAAAGCACAGAATGAGATGCGAATGGCGAACTGGAATGAGCTATGAATACAGGGATGAGACAAGAATGGAAAACTGGAATGAGACGCAAACGCCTCATTGCCTTATCTTCGAGTTTAGTTTCCCAACATGCCGCACGCACCTTTTTGCCTGCCCTCTCTCTCCAGGACATCGTTGGCCACAAGCATTGGTCAGCAAATGGAGGGTGGGGCCATTTTCACAATTCAACCACTCCCTGTGCTTGCGCTTCCATCCGCCTTGGGAAAATTATCCTCATAAGTTTCACGGCATTTATGATAGATGCCACAAAATAAATTTTCTGCCCCCCCAAAAAAGTGTCGCTCGGGCGGGGGGGGGCAGCCCCATTCGCCCTACTTGCTACCCCAGTGGTCAAATGTACGTCATAACGGCCATATTTGACCCCAAAAAAATCGTTTTCAGTGTCTGTTTTTCAAAAAAACAAACAACCATCAATGTAACCAAAATTTTGTTGAAAGCAAAACAAAACCAAAACATAAACTGTAACTTCAATGTTTTAAGTCTCTAAGTACCAAATCTATTAATTGTGCTCACTCTCGCTATCCATGTCATCACTTCGAGATTCGTCATTTTCATCGCTTGTATCAGAGTCTTCAGGGTTTCCTGAAAGTACCGATTGGTGCTTTGTACGTATTATGTTCAGCTCTTGAGGAAGTGCAGCAGATCTATACCATATAGGCACTGATAATTTCTGAGAGGAGAATGTCCTTGATAGTTGTAGTTTTCGTGACGCTCTGTCCAATCCAAAAGTTTTCATCATTTCAGTGTAATCTAGATGCAATCCATTCAAAGTTTTAGGCTCCCCATTCTCAAAGATAGCTGTTTGAATATGCCATGCTTTGTGAACATGTGTTTCACTTCCTCGTGTTGAACATTTTGAATATGAAGCTGCTCAGATGACAGATTGCTTTTAGTAGGTACAGGTTTGACATACTTTTCCAGCAAGCTGGGTGACACCTAATTTCTGCTGCTGATGGATCAGGAGTAACATCTATCACTTTCAAAATGCGACTTCTCATTTTGAGGTCTTCAAGATAGATGTTGTGCAATTTGAAACTTGCCCAAGAGTAATTCTGCTGAATTGTATGAAAATGTTCACGGCTGGGATGTTAAGTGTCCTTTGGCAGCATACAGATTAAACGCAAATATACTTTTGTCGTCGAGCTTTCTGACCTGCCTGCGTGTAGACAATGTTGTGACTTCTGAGCATGATAATGCCACAGGAACTTCAGCCTGACTCTGGGTTTCAATGTCATCCTTCTCTTTTAAGTTCATCTGGAACATAGTTCTGGCGAGCTTATGGGATGGTGCGTTGTCCGTCAGACAGCTAGTCCACCCGTCCGTAAATACTTGCAACTTCTTCTCCCAAACTGTTGATGGGATTGTGACCAAATGTGGCTAAAATTATATTTGGTATGTTGTAACTCAAGTTTGTTCACGGCATTATGAAAATCGAGGTCTAAGGGGGTCTACCAGGGGTCAAAGTGGGTCCAGTTTTAACCCCCCAACATGTGTATTTGCTTTTTCCTCAGAAATGACACAAACTATTTCAATGAAACGTGACCAAAACATTTATCACCCATGATGTACTCGAGTTTGATCATGGCATTAAAAAGATCGGGCCTGAAAGGAGTCTACGGGGTGGGGGGGGGGGGAGGGGTTGCCACCCAAAATAGGTATTTGCTTTCTTCTCAGAAACTAAACACACAATTCCAATTATACTTGACCATAACCTTCATCACCTGTGATGTACCATTTGTTCACGACATTAAAATAATCAGGGTATAAGGGGATCTACGGGGGGGGGGAGGAGGGGGAGGTTGCCCCCAAAATACATATTTGCTTTCTTCTCTTAAACTACACACAATTTCTCTGAAACGTGACCACAACTTTCATCACCCGTGATGTACCAAAGTTTGTTCACAGCATTAAAAAAAAAATCAGGCATTCCCCCCCCCCCAAAAAAAATAGTTATTTACTTTCTTCTCCGTTACATATTTGTGGGTCATCCATGCCTACCAGTGGTTCCCTGGTTATCTTCTCCAGGTGCTACTAGGTGAGCACCCAGGGGTATTGCCCCTATTTTTTTTAAATTTACAGCCCATTGCAGTTTGCGAGAACAAGCAATATTGACTTTGCAGTTTTTATGCCACTGTTCACCATTGGAGCCTGAAGCTCGATCTAAAGTATCGTAAACATTGCCAATCTTATCCAAACCCTTCCATTTCACGGCGAGCTCCTGTAATTCAGATCATAACTTAGCTGCCTGGTTTGGAGGTTTTCATCACAGCCCTAGCCACAAAGAATGCAACTTCTGCTATCCTCAACTGATTTGTCATGCAGATATTCAAACTTTCTCCTCTTTGCAATAATCAATGGTTTCAATATGACATAATCTTGATCACCTTGTTTAATTAACAATCCTCTTGAGAAGGTTTAGACATTTAAATTCCTGGGTCTCACTATCAGCCCCGATGTTTCTTGAGCAAACCACATTTCAACGTTGGCCTCCAAAGTTTGCTGCCGACTGGGCATCCTCCATCATACAAAGTCCTTCCTTGGCACACCTGAACTCTTATGTACCTACAATGCCTTCATCCACAGCTTGATGGAGTACTGCTCTTCCCTCTGGGCTGGCTGCATTTGCCTATCTTACACAGCTTGATGCTGTGGATACGAAGGCTTTCAAGATTCATTATTATGTGTACTTTTTTAATTGTTTAAAACTGATAAATATATCTTATTTCCAAATTGCTCCCATAAATTCGGTTTTATCCTTGATATTTATGACATATTGGGTCATGTGATCAATTACGTATGAAAATATAATTGGACACATTTTATAACTCTGCATACTGCCAAATATCCATTCGTAACTTTCTTCCAAGTTTGAAGCACCAAAAGCTTTTATATCGCTTTTGATGTGTGATGTTGGCAGCCGTTTTGAAAAAGATGCTCTAGTTGCCACCACAGCTCATTTTGTGATCCAAGTGATCCAGAAAGAGCTTTGAAACTTAGTTCCCCGAACATTCGTCATGAATCCTTCATAATTGCTCCATTATGTTGTTTCATAAACAACTGTGTTCACGTTGTACTTATAGAAATATGATGCTTACATGGAATTGTACACTTCTGGGTGGAGTTGTTGTTTTTCAAGTTAAATGAGCATTGATGGCTGTTTCTAAACTCGATAACACCGATAAAATGTATAATCTCTATTATAATACCAAGCTTGCACACTAAAAACTCGGCTCGCCGTCACACGATCCCTATGAAATTGCTGTGGCACTTAACGGACATGCCGACAATGTTTGGAAAGTCTTGGCGTTCCATAGTACCACTTGCATTTTGCACAATGCGTATTTTTGTCATTCCCCGTGTACGGTCTGTCGTCTGCTACCAGCTATGTTGTACTGCTATCCCGTGCATGTGCACGGATATCGCTAGTAATTATAATTATGATCATGATCCAGGGAAGCCAGGTTCTAATTCCCTCTTATGATATGTTTGTCCATCACCTTCAAATGTGTCCCTGTAATTCACGTTAAAGTAAGCTGATGTCGACTTGTGTCCTTGTCCGGTGTGTGATTTACGAGTACATACAAGTTCCCCCACAAGTCTTTGATCAATTGAAAAATGATCTTGATATTTGAGAATAACAATCATCTTAAAAGCATAACTGTAAGATTTACTTTTTTAATGCTTGCAATAGCTAACAGCTATCCAATAGAACATAATAGGGAAATTAGTGGAATTATTTCAATGCACACACCCCTGTATGTCCTGTATACATCCACTTATATCACCTCAAAATCTTCCACTTTACCACTCTCTCCTACCATTTTTTACAGATCGATGGAGATCTCTTCCATCCTCTCCTTATTCATTCTTTTACTCAATTTTATTTTCTCATTTTAACTCATGACCCACTCCTTATTCATTTGTGTATTCACTAAAATAAAAACATTGGAGGACCTTACGACCACTATGCTTTTGCAGTTGCTTTTGTGAAACTCAAAAGATAATGAAGTAACAAATGCCTTCAGACCAAAAATCATGAATTGTTCATTCTTCCACGCAAGTCATGCGATTCATTTCTGATTAAAAGTGCAACTGAATATTGTTGCGGGCCAGGGTCCGGTGGTGAGAACGACCACTAGGTGGGGGGAAGTTACGTCGTCTCCCACCAGACTCCCGGAATTGTAGGCCGTCGCTCATGGATAATTCTGTGACGCGGTGGGTCTCTGAACCGACCGTGGACGCCAATACCCAACCGCATGGCGTCGGGTCTTTTTGTCGAGAATCAATTTACCTAATTAACCGGAGAACCGGTTACTGGGGAGTTTCAACTACCGGGGAACCACGCCCTCAGTATGCCTTGCCCGAACCGGATCACTCTACCAACAAGGGTAGACTACCAACTACCAACTACCGACTCCGGATCGGATGCAGCTGAGCGGAACTGCCAAGGACGTACCGGCTCGAATGAACAGATTATCGGGGATAAAGACCCGGCTAAACTTAAATCCGAACCATGCTGGACCAATGAAGGAAAATAAAAAAATGAACTGGGAACATTTCTACAATAATTTATTTACACTAAGCGAGGAAATTAATGTGGTACAGGAACAGGTTTATTGGTGTGTTATGCAGGGGATAGAAGAGAGAGATGTAGTGTGACAATTTTACAGCAACTTATAAAAGAGGACACAGGGCAAACTTGTCACGAGAATAATACAGGCAAGATTTACAATGATCAAATAACTTATACAATGCTACTTATAAGACAGGCGCCACACACTCAGACAAAATAAACCCAGTTGAATGGCAAAGGACTTTTGCAGCCACGGAGGGAGGGAGCTGAGATCGCAGTTCTTTAGGTACCTGAACGTTCCGAGAGAAGGGATACTCCGTGGTGCGGCACCCGACAGAGGTCGCACAGCTCGGCCCACAGCCGCAGTGTGAAGACCTTGTCTGCGAAGGAGCCCGGGTGGAGAGCTCGGAGTCCAAGGTAGAACAGGGCAGCAGACAGGACCCAACGAGAGACCCGGTCAAGGTCAGGTGTACTCGGACCAGCACAACAGACGGGACGCCGAGGTGAGATGTGGGCAGGCCCTCCATGATCACGACCTTCCTTCTCCAACCAACAACCAAGGGACCAACTCAACCAACGACCTTCCTTCTTTCTTTGCAACCAGCCAACGAACCCACCGAACTCTCTCACTCTCAACAACGATCTATCCGACACTCTCACTCAACCCTGAGGATGGTGTCGTAATTTATAGATCTCCCCTGGGCGGGGAGGGGCCTTGGTGAAGCTGACATCACCGTCCGCCCTGATTGGACAGGACCTTCATGGGGCCCGCCCTTTCTAGGCGGAATTTCGGCCAGGCCGGGAAAGCCCGCCCACTCCACGCGTGTTTGACGAAGGTGGACGGTGGTACAACCAAGATTGAATCGGAACGTTTGGGGAAGCCAAAAAGGAACTGCGGATGTGAAGATTCTGCCTTGGAAAAACGAGGCTCTGGAGACTCAGGTGGACAGTGGATCGTGATGGAGGGGATACAAAGATTTATAAACCCAACTAAAAACCATCACAATGCACCCCTTTTGCCTCCCACTACACACAAGGAAGGCATCTATCTGCACATATACTTAATAGCATAACTAACTTCGGGACAACTGTATGTTTGGATGCATACGGTTCCTAGAACCGTAACAATATAAAGGTGTTGGTGTGTGCAAAGAGAAAATGACGGTATTTTGCAGCGTTTCAAATTGTTGTTACATTTTTGTAGAGTTTATAAAATAATGCTTCATGTAAAGGCAGCCATATACTGGGCTAATTCATCCATGCAACTCCCAGGCAATTCTTCAACTGTTTTATACACATTTTGTCGTGCAAAAATCCCATGTACATGTGAAAAACAGAGACATTCCATCAACCACATTGATGAATCACCAACACTTCGCTCAAGGAGTATAACAAGTCCGAGTCAGTGCTGATCACATGGCAGTTCTCATGCGAAAAAGGTCATTTGGCGGTGAGTCCTGAGTGACCTTCTCTTGATTGGGAGGCAAAAATCTCCTGTGCTGAAGCTAAGTCTTAGGGCCTATCACTCCCCAGCAGAGACAGGTCAATGGTCTCTGTTTTCTAATGCCTCCTTTATGGTATTTCACCCTCTGCTCTTTTTGTGTTTTCTTTGGCCACCTCATCCCCTCTCACCCCCCACCCCCCCAGGTTCCTGCAGGTCACACATGGTTCGCCATCAACCCCCTTCTGGTGAAATTACCTAAATCCAGGATCACTGACCACATCCACTCATTCATTCCTCTTTTTTCCCCACCCATGGAACCAACTTCCACCTTCTCCCCTTCGCCCCAGACTTTCTCGCTTTCTCTTTCTAGAGAGAGAAAGAGAGAGAGAGAGAGAGAGAGAGAGAGAGAGAGAGAGAGAGAGAGAGAGAGAGAGAGAGAGAGAGAGAGAGAGAGAGAAAGAAAGATCACTCCACAAAATGGATATCCTGAGTATATCATCAGGAGGTTTCTGCACAAATTCCTCACTGCTAAAGATGAACGGAAGATGGGTCCTGAAAAGTGCCCGGTCGATATAAAGATTCCTTGGAAAAGTAAAATGTCGCAAAGATCTCCTCTTCTTCTTCTTCTTCCGGCTGCTCCGGTTAGGGGTCGCCTCAGCGGATCATCCGTATGATCCGCATAGTGATTTGGCACATGTTTTACGCCGGATGCCCTTCCTGACGCAACCCTGGTCGCCTCTTACGACACAGGGATATGGTACACCTATTTTAACCGGGGTATACACCGGCCCAGTACACTGGTACTCATTTCGCCGACCTCGGAAGGATGACAGGCTGAGTCAACCCCCTGGTGTATTAATTCAGTGGCCCAACGGGGTTTGAACTCAAGACCTTTTGGATCCCAAGCTGCTGCCCTAACCACTGCGCCAACACCAGGCTATAAAATGTCGCAAAGATATGAGGAACAAATGAAAAGATGTCTCAAACATGTATCTGGCTGTTCGTCCAAGAGTGATTTTCACCTCTCGACGTTTGATTCCTGCAGTTAAGAAGGATGTTCTGCCTGCCTCAAAACATAGAAATATTATTTATGAGTTCAAGTGCTGATGTGATTGATGCACAGTATGTAAGCAGAACTACCCAGACTCTAACTGACAGAATCAAACAGCATGTCCCTTTGTCCATCAGGAAAAACACAATTGGAACACGAATACAGCCAGTACGTGCTTGTAGGAAGGTCCCAGCATCAATCCCAACATCGTGTGCATCTGCTATTGGACAGCATTTGATTGAGAATGCAAACTGTGCTGAACATTATAATGTGGATGCATTCAAGATATTGAGTAGAGGACGAAGTATAATACATCTCCAAATACTCGAAGCGAGATTTATCTATTCCATGGATCCTATGTTATGTCGGCAAAAAGAGTTTGTCCACTTGCTTTGCTTATTTGTGCAAAGAAGAAGAGGAACACAACCTCATCTCATGATCACGGATGGTTATGAAGAAGATTCTACAACACCTTCGTGGCTCCACCTCAGACTCTGCAACCTCCAATTGGAGAGCTGAACACTGAACAGGCTCCTCCCACCGAGACCATTGCAAGGTATTGACGCATCTACAGAGAATGTCCAATCAGAATTGACTTTGTTGATGTGTGTGTGTGTGTGTGTGTGTGTGTGTGTGTGTGTGTGTGTATGTGTGTGTGTGTGTGTGTATGTATATATATATATTGTTGTGGTTGACGAAATTCGCAAACCACCATTCAGGTCCCGTAGGTGAGATATCTCTGTAAGTATATGTGTAGTTAGGCCCAAACCCGTTGTTTAGAGGGAATAAATGTCATTCATTCGGGCTGCGACCCTTCAGGATAGCCGTTTTTCTTTTACTATCTTTATTTTGGACCAGCCGCCATTACTACCACCACAACCACCACCAACCACGTCTCAACAGCCATCACACAACAACCACCAACCGCAACGCCGCTTCACAACAACAACAACAACGCCAACAGCCACGACCTTTACCGTCACATCTCGCCCTCGCAACCATCGCATCACCGCCATTCCCACGCCGCTTGTGGGCACCGATACTGGACTCGTACAGGGCGCGCACCGAGCAGCGGGTGCAAAAACACCAGCCTTTCCGAGAAATCGGATCAAGAATGATTCACGCTCACTTCTGTTCCGTCCTATCAGCGAGCGTGGGGCGATTTGGCCCCGCCTCCAGGCGCGTCGGAGTATAATCGCTATATGCAGATTCGCGGATCAAAAATGATTCACGCCCACTTTTCCTCTGTCCAATGGGGAGCGTGGCTCCGCCCCCGAGCGATTCCTGATCCAAAAATCTGCATATGATTTCTCCTGTCGGACTATAAAGCACCGAGCGCAGGGCGAATTAAGAGTTGAGTTTCTGAATCGAGTAAGCAGTTGGAGGGAGTTGAGCAGTTGGAGGGAGTTGAGCAGTTGGAGGGAGTTGAGCAGTTGGAGGGAGTTGAGCAGTTGGAGGGAGTTGAGCAGATGGAGAAAGGAGTTGAGAAAAGAAAGCAGTTGGGAAGAGTTGGCAGTTGGACGGAGTTGAGGAGAGTGGGAGAGTTGGAGAGTTGTGGCGGCGGCGAAGGCAGTCGAGAGAGTGTCGTGTCAGAGTCGGGGAGCTGCGGAGAGGGGAGGCCGGTAACGCGGCCGAGGTCGCAGTGGAGTCGCTCGTCGCGGGACCCGGGCCGGCCGGATGTCCTCGTTCCCCCGAGCATCAACAACCCCCTCCTGTTTCCCCCCGCGCTGAGATAGTGTGAGAAGGGGGGCCTCATTCCCACCCCATTCCAGGCAGTGCCAGCGAGGCCCGCGGAGTCGGGGCGCCGCCGCCATCTTGCAGCTCATCACTAGACGGGTAGGCTCGACGCGGTCTCGGCCCCAGGCCCGTCTGCCCCCCCCTCATCGTTGAGGGTGGTCCCTTTTTCTTTTGCTTTGAGTATATGTGTTGTCGGCGCCGTCTGTGAAGTAAAACTGTATAAGTGTTGCCGTGTGCTCGGTAGTCGGTAGTAGATCTGCATTGTTACATTTGCTTTTTGTGCAGAATTGTTGTGTTTCTTCTACTTTTACATTTGCTTTTGGTGCATAATTGTGGTAATTGTTTATGTGTGCTTTCCGTTTGCGCGGAATAAATGTGCTTTATGTTGAACTGTTTTTCCCGTTTCGCTTCGTCTTTTCTTTTATTGAATCTCCATCTTACTTCACGTAAAGGGTTGGTCGTGGGCTAAAAACGCCCAATAATTAATCGAACCGTCGAGGTTGATGATAGCACCGCTCGGTTATCCCGATAGTACGGAACGGGTCGCTTAAAGTGGCCCGTGTCCGAAGTCGACCTGCGGCGAGGTGCGATCGCCCGGTCTACCCTCCGTGTGGGTACTTAGCTAGGTCGAATTTGGCGAGCAACCCTATTCCACGCGGGGGGCCGATTGGCACGATCGTGGTGAGGCCGAAAGGCCCACCCGTGACTAGTTCCCGGCGTTAGTCCGAGAGGGTCACGACGGGATTGTCCGTCCGGTGGGCGACGTGCCGCGATTCGAGTTACGTGGCCACTCGCACGCCGGCGGGCGCGAATCTGCAACAATATATATGTATATATATATATATATATATATATATATATATATATATATGTATATATATGTATATATGTATATATATATATATATATATATGTATATATATATATATATATATATATATATATGTATATATATATATATATATATATATATATATATGTATATATATATATATATATATATATATATATATATATATATATATATATATATATGTATATATGTATATATATATATATATATATATATATATATATGTATATATGTATATATGTATGTATATATATATATATATATATGTATATATGTATATATGTATATATATATATGTATATGTATATATATATATATATATATATATATATATATATATATATATATATATATATATATATATATATACAGTCATGCGCCGCTTCACGACGTTCCAGGCAACGACGGATCACATATACGACGGATCTGCCAGCTCTGGAAAAAAAAAAAAAGTAGCTGAAAAATTCCTATCGCCGAGTGATGTTGCGCTGCCAGTCGTATAAAAATAGCACGTACAATTATGTACACTGTACAGTACATAAGACCTCATAATGATAATAAACGACAGTGAGGCCCTGTTATAATGCGATCGTTGAGGTCCATAAAATGTCATCGCGAAAAAAATCAGGATCATGCTAAATCGGGATTCAAGGAAATCGGCTTTCAAACTGAACCAATGTTTGCACGTTTACCTTCCAGCAAGTAAATTACCTTTGAATTGAAGAATTCCACGAATAAATCGTTGTTGTTAGTTGAAATTAAAACATTTATTTTTCGTGAAGCTTTTTATGTTGTTAAAACAATCGCACTGTTCCCAAAATATATATCACAATTGACAGATGCTCGTTTCTTCATTTTTAAATTATAACATCGATGCAATGATTACGTATTTATAAAATCCAAACGCTATTTATTCACCTTTCTATAATTTATAATCAATGCAAGAGGGCATTGTAAGCTGCTGCTAACAACACCGATGACCGTCATGAACAGCACAAAGGTAAAACTAACGTGTCTTCCGTCTCTCTTGGATGTGTGTTACAATTGCCGACAGTATTCAGTACACTAACCTGCAGTACATGTTTGTATCCAAGGAGCAATAGGCTACACCATATAGCCTAGGTCTCTAGGTTTGTGTTAGTACGATATTCGAAAAAGAAAACGAAAAAAAAAATGTTCGCACAACGATGACGTCGCTTTACGACACGTTTCTCAGAACGTAACCCCGTCGTTAAGTGGCGCATGACTGTATATATACCGTATAACCACCAAAGACACATCGACTCGGCATATTTGTGGAAATCGAAAATTGTTCACAGTTTGAGTGATCTCATACCGCGATGTAACTCAGAGACAGTGAAGATATGGCGGTCTACTTCCAGGTGTGACGTCACGGCTAATTTGAAGATGTCGACTTGTTAATCACAAGTTTAGCAACTGTATAATTTGGAATTGGGTAAAGACATATTATATCTATTATGTGGTGTATCAAGGTATAGATTAGCTTAGAGGTGGTATGAGCATTTGGGTTTCCCTTTCAGGCTGATCTACAGTGGGAGGAAGTTACAAATATTTATCACTTAAAGACGGTGTACTGTGGTAAGTTTTACAGTGCATATTTTAAGTAGAGTATTCCGTATTGCATGCTTATATATATACAGTCAGTCCTCGGTATGCGGCACCCTGGTTATAAAAAATAAATAAATTCAGAACATCTTAGTCAATGTATTTCCCATGTATTCAGGATCCACATCTCTGGAAATTAAGCCAGAAATAAAGAAAGATGACTTTGTCTGGGCAAGATGAAAACAGATACAAGACTTTGCATTTAAAAGGCATCGCTAAGCAGATGAGATTGCCAAAAGCAATTATGCGGAACATCAAAAGAAACAATAATTTTATTTTTTCCTGCATTTTTGTGTCACCATGGTGGTGAAATACACCACCCAGTAGAAATACATGTGCATCGCCGAGGAAGAGCTGTCTTCGTTAGCATATCCTAGCAACTACTTGTCATGTAAACGCTGCTTCTTAAATATAAAGATTATGTTTGCAACAAGGTTGATATTGTAAAAAAAAAAGAAGGTAAAAAAATCTTCTTACAATGCATGATGCACTACCCTTTGTGCATGGTCTATCCCTTTTGGATGCTGACCATCAAAAAGAAAAAAAACACAGTCAGTCTTTCAAGTCTTTGGTATGACATGCCAAGGTTCAAACCACCAACTTCCAAGAACAAGAGATAATGCTCCAACAAGTGCACCACCGAATCAGGTGGTGGAGTTATGGTGAAAACATACCAAATCTTTCAACCTTTCCCAAAGGTATGTAGAGTTGCTGTGCTTCAAGGTTTTATGGTGGTATTATTTGAATAGTGTCTCCGTTTTTGTCGTTCACAGACGATGTAGTTTTTTTGTTCCTTACGGACCATGTACAGTGATAGAAAGTCGAAAATATTTAATTTTACAGACGGGGTACAATGATAGTGTGACAGTTGGAAAACCTGGATGCTGCCAAGGTAAAGGGACAGAGACCAGCTGAGTGAAGCATGCTTCGAGCCGCTTGGAAGAGTCTGGGAAAGATGCTTGGAGAGACTGAATCTAAGTTTTTGGAAATGGAACACATGTTTCACAGCAGGGTTTGAGATATGGAACCTCCCCATTGAGGTATGGCAATTCTTCATTACGTGCAAAATAGAACTATTATTACCTCCGCCACTGAAAGTGAAGGAGGTTATGTTTTCACCCATTTCTCTCTGTTTGTCTGTGTGCAGGATATCTCAAAAAGTTGTGGACGGATTCGGATGATATTTTTCGGACAAGTTGGGTGTGTGACAAGGATGAACTGATTAGATTTTGGTGAAGATGTGGATCAGGATAGGGCTACTAGAATAAAAAAAAAAGATTCGTCACCATTGAGATATCAGGCCAAAAATGATAGAAAGCATGATATCTCAAAAAGTTGTGGACAGATTGGGACGAAACTTGGTGGACATGTTGGGTGTGTCCAATTCAATCCATTGGGATCATACTCTGTACAAAGTGTAAGTGCAACCAAAGCAATCTCCTTGGCTATTGGGCACAATCCTGGACGAGTCACCACTCTGATGCAGGATACTTGAATGGCTCAATCATCCCAGCAAGATGGTACTCATTTTTCTGACTTCAGAAGGTCAAGCGAAAGGTTGAGTCAACCCCAACTGGTATTAATTCAACAGCTAAGAAGGGATTTGAACTCAGGACTCAAGAATCCCAAGCACACAACCCTAAACAGGAAGCCAACACCAGGCATAAGTTGGGTGTGTGTGACAAGGAAGAATTGATTCGATTTTGGTGAAGATCTGAATCCGGATCCAGATCTGATAATTTTTAAATGATTCTTCACCATTGAGAGATGGGGCAAAACTGATATCTCACAGGATACCTGAAAATTGTGGACTGATTCAGACAAAACTTGGTGGACAGGTTGGGTGTGTGGCAAGGACGAATTGATTCGATTTTGGTGAAGGATCTGTATACGAGAACTATTTAATTTTTAAAGTGATTCTTCACCATTGAAAGATAAGGCCAAAAACTATATATAGCATGATATTTCAAAAATGCATTGCACCCGACATATTATTGTGGTTCGGGCATTGCATGGCAGAGGTATGCACTCTACCAAGTGCCCTTTTGGTATTGTACTGCATTTATCCAGTGTGACCACTCCTCATTTGCATAAATGCCAAGGTGAGCCAACGAAAAAAGCCAAGAATTCACAAGCTTTCGGAAAAGCGATGATAATAGAAAACCTATACGCCAAGAAAAACTATCGAAAAGCAAGACACCAAGGTGAACAACGAATAGCCAAGATCTTGTGAAAAAAGCCAAGGAGTGGTCACACTGTGTTTATCGTCCACTCGGGAATTTCAACCAACATGAGATGTAGAATCGCTATTTCTCGAGCAACCTATTATATGAATCATAAGGAATCGAAATTGAATCAACGTAACAAAAATATGCCTATTTAACATTATGATAACTCGAATTGGCTGGGTAGTTAATGAAGTGCAACAAGGGAACAGCTATAAAAACATGAAAATCAATATTTGTTTTCCACTTCGGCTCACAAGTTCAACACTTAAAACGTTTGACTTTAACTTAGACGTAGACTCATAAACTCTGTCTCAAAGCAGTGCTGAGCAACCCAAGAAAATGAAACAGGTTTTGACGCATTTACATTAAAAATTACGATCGCTGTTAACTGCTAAATAAAGATCTTAGTCTGAACACTCACTGTTGATTTACTTAGCTGCTTTTAGAATGCAAGCACAATTCACTTTATCAAATATATAGATTTCGCCACCCAAAATTCATCAAATATATAATGTTTATATCTATTATGTCTGCATGTACGTAGGATGTGCCCAGCTTTGGCAAGCATGCCCAACTTGTGTATGTGTATGTGTATGTGTATGTGTATGTGTATGTATATGTAGATGTATATGTATATTTACTGTGTGCAGGAAAAAAAAAATATATGTCCTTGGCAGTTACACACGGCTGCATCTGATCCGGTTAGGCCTTAGTTATTTTATAACTTGGTTTACGCAGTTCTTCAGTTAAAATGTAGGGTCGGTAGGTCGAAATATAAATATAAATATAATTTCAATTTTTAGAAATTATATATTTTTATGATTTTTTTTTCGGATGTTCCATGTAAAAGACAAGGGGAGGTCGGGGGGGGGGGATTAATATAAATCCTGAACCAGGAGGATCTAAGAAAACATTGAAGATGGAAAACCATTCAAATGCAGGAAGCCATTGTTCACTGTATCATCTGATGTGAAAAACAATAAAGAAGGATTAAAACTTGTTTTTAAAACATAGTCTGGCATGTTTTTCTTTATAGGAACCTGTTGGATCATCAAACAAATGGAAACAATGCTGAGAAAATTACTGTCCAAGTCGTAGATGTGGGCGTGCACACCAGTGCATAGTGCTGGATATGATTTAAAAAAAAGGTGTCTACTCGGAGTAAACATGCTCAAAACGGTCAATCAGAGCCATAACCAGTTTAGTTTTCAGTGGGCATCTGATCGTACCATCTCCCCATCCCCATGAGCACATCAAAGGCTGATTTCTGGTCCATTGAAGGCTGAATATCAGCATCTCGCAGGGAAACTTTGACGTACTTGGCACCAAAATCTTTCAATACGAACAGCGGTGTAAAACTTTTGATGGAAACAAAATCGGCACGATCGAGAGTCGCGTCCGAATCATCCCTGCTGCTGCACTGAATTGGTGCAATAGTTTGGCCAGAATATTCGTCGTCAAGATGTTGCGTGATTAAATCACCAATACAGTCACTCGAATTTATACCGCTGGCATACTTCTTAACAACTCATGGCTCGTAGACTTCCTCTCCTGTCGCAGTCACCGTGTGGCCCTAAATGGAGTTCTTTCATCCCCTCTTCCTGTCCAGGCTGGAGTTCCTCAAGGTAGCGTTAGGGCCCTGTTTTTTTTCTGGTTTTCATCAATGATCTCTCCGACTCTCTGGAAAATCCTCTATATCTGCTGATGACTCCACCCTCTGCCGTACCATTGGTCATCCCTCAGACCGGCAAGCAGCAGCTTCTTCACTCACTGCAGATCTGGATAAAATCAAAAACTGGTCCAACACGTGGAACATGTCTTTCAATCCAGACAAATCTCACACTCTCACAATGTCTCTTCGAAAGGACCGTTTAGAAAATCTCCCCATCCACTTTCTCAACAATCTTCTGGAAGAAGTCCTTTCTTTCAAGCTTCTGGGTCTCACTATCTGCCATGACCTTTCCTGGGAAAGCCACATTCCAAACCTCGCCTCCAAAGCCAGTCGCCGATTGGGAATCCTCCGTCGTGCAAAATCCTTCCTCGGCCCACCTGAGCTCCTGACCACTTACAAAGCTTTTGTCCACAGCCTGATGGAGTACTGCTCTCCACTCTGGGCTGGTGCTCCTGCCTCCCACGTTTCTCGGCTTCACGCTGTAGAAACTAAGGCATTTCGGATCATTGGCATCTCCCGCAATGAGGATGAGTCTTTGGGCCTCTCACTCATTCACCGCAGGTTGGTCAGTTGTCTTTCTGTCTTCTACCATCTCCTCTCCAGCCTCCCCCCCCAGCTCTCTCTACGATTTGTCCTCACTACATTTCCACAGGGCGCTCAAGGTCCGCCAACAACCCCCTTCTGGTAAAACTACCAAAATCACGAATCGCTGCTCACCTTCACTCTTTCATTCCTCTATTTTCCCGCCTTTGGAATAAACTCCCTCACTCTATTCCTTCCCTTCTTCCCTCCAGGCCTTCAAAACAGCTGTTCACCACCACCTCTTATCATCCCCCATCCAAATCCTCGATCTTTTCTACCCCCGATAATCCACCCAAGCCCACCTCCTTCAAATTCCCTGCTTTCCTCCCTGAAAGTCCCTGTAATGTCCATCTTCGCTTCCCCATGTTCGCCATCCCATACCTCTCCCTTCCACAGATCTTCTAATGTCTCTGTTCCCCACTGTTTTGTCCTTCCCACTCCTTCCTCTCTTGTCTCATGTCCCCCATGATGTGCGTTGTGTGTTAGCTCTCACACGAGCCTCGACCAGGTATAGAAAAAATAATAAGAAAAAAACACAACAAACAATCACTTTCACCCCAGAAATAACAGTCAATCTGAACCACGCTGGCCACTGCTCAGACGCCATGACCGAAGACTACTGTGCAGCAGCTCGGTTAAAAGTGACTTGGCATTTTGGTGCGTATGCACGAAATTATATTTTGAAAATAAATGCCGACGTTTACATTTCTGGTTTTGAAACTTTTGCACCTTCGGCGGAAAATGTATAAATATAAAATACACCCGTGCGGGAGTGACGGTCATCTCCGCGAGAAAATAAATGGCCTCCTGGAAGGTAGGGCAGTTTTTGCAAACTTTGAAGTCACGTGACGCGAAAATGAAAGCGAAATTCGAAAATCCGTCCTGACCAAATTTAGATATTGTCCCATAGATTCATATGCCACAATCAAATTCAAGATTGCTTGAGAAATGTAGGAGTTAGATTTTGAAAATCAGTTTCACATTTTTTGCCAACTTTGAAGTCACGTGACACGAAAACGAAAGCGAATATCGAAAATCCGGCTTGACCAAATTTAGATATTGTCCCATAGATTCATATGCCACAATCAAATTCAAGATTGATTGAGAAATGTAGGAGGAGATAGATTTTGAAAATCGTCATTTTCGCATTTTTTGCCAAATTTGAAGTCACGTGACATGAAAACGAAAGCGAATATCGAAAATCCGGCCTGACAAAGTTTATATATTGTCCCATAGATTCATATGCCACAATCAAATTCAAGATCGCTTGAGAAATGGCGGAGGAGATAGAATTTGAAAATCATAATTTTCGCAGCTTCAAAGGCCTCGTGACCTTGACCTTGACCTTCGGTGACCTTGAAAGTCATACCATCGTGTACGTCTCATCGACCTCTATCAGGATCACTAATGACCAGATCTCCCACTTCAACTTCATTGTGAACGGACGGACGGACGGATCGAAGGACATCGGCACCCACATTATTAGGTCATGCTCGAAGAGATGACCTAAAAAGGCTAAAAATGTGTTTTATATTTATATTTCATTTCGGCAAATATACCATCGGCGGTTCCATAAACCAAGTCATAAAATAACTAAGGCTTTAGGTGATGCGGTTTGAACTCGGCATATTGAGGGCGTATCCCCCAGTAATTAGATCACGTGACCATTTTCAGTAACCAGTTTCCATTAGATGGAGGACCCTAAGTCATGTGGTTGGGTTATTGGCGTTCATAGTCAATTAGCGACCCGCCGTGTCATGGAGTTATCTGTGTGCGATGGCCTGCGATTTCAGAGTGTGGTGGGAACTCGAGGTAGTCTTCGAGGTAGTGGGAACCCACCCCCCCTTGTGGTTTTCTCGCCCTGGCCCCAGGTCCACAACACTTTGGTGTCAGGAGTGAGACAAACCCTGGACACTTTGTTGTCTGGAGTGGGATTCGAACCCGGGGTGTGCTTCACACACCCCCGAAATTAAGAGCAGGTTCGGATATAAATTTTACTTTATTATTTGTTCGGACCATGGTGGACCAAGACAAGCTGATTCAGGTGGGTTTTGAAACAACAATGTTAGAGAAATCCAGTGCTCAGGACAACAGCTTTGAGAGAGATCATTCCCTGCAGCCATACCCACAGGAAACGTTGGGGGCAACCGGGACAACAACGATGTTTGAGTACTCCCACCATCAAATTCCCCTCACGGAGGATATCCCCATGGAATCCACACCCGATCATTTTAGATCGGCTTCGCTAAAGCCATTTGAGATGAATCAAATGTTGGAAATGATGAAACAGATGATGGAACAACAGAGTTGTATACGGAATGATATGCAAGGAGGACAAAACCAAATGAGCAGTGATATGCAAGCAATGAGGGATGAAATAAATGGGAATATGCAAGTGATGGGCAATAGCATCAAGGAGGAAATGAAGGCGTGGCTGGCAGAGGCAAAGGGAGTGATGCAAAACATGGACCGGACTTTCACAAATGAGATCAGGACAGTATGTGAGGAGATGAACGGGGTGAAGAAGAAACTGGAAGGTGTTTGGACTAGTATGAAGATGGGTAAGGAATAAAATAAGGTAAAATAACGGCGGTTAAGAAAGAAGTATATTAACTCGGACAGGGGATGATGGAAATAAAGAAAGGACAGGGGCAATTAAAAATGGTGATTGGGAAAAACACGAACGCGATCCAAAGTTTAAAACGAGGCCAGCAGCAAACAAAGGGGGATTGGGGACTGTAAAGGAGTGTAAAGGCCCTGTCACACCTTGACGATTTAGCCAGCGTATGCCGACGTATGAAAAATTTGTCTAAAACGCTGGCACACTTCGAATACATTATGGGTAAGTTTGGTATATGTCGTAGTACGCTGGCATACGTCGTAGTACACTGGCATACATCGTAGTATGCCGAGCTGTCGACAAATTTTAACATGCTTGAAATTTTTCGACGTATGCCAGCGTATGACTCACACGTTCCGCATATGCTGGCCATAAGTTGTAGGCACGTTATACGATCATTGACACATGTCAACACACGTTACTTGTAAGTTACTCATAAGTGGAAACATGTCGAGGTAATGTTTAGCGTCATTGTTCCAGACTCCATTTTTTTTTTCTTTTCTTCGGCATGACGGTGATGTTCACACTTCGATTTATAGTGCGGTTATAATATAATATAATATAATTAATAGGCTGCCGCTCAATGACTTAAATCATAACCGCACTATAAATCGAAGTGTCAACATCACCGTCATGCCGAAAAAAAAAAAAATCATGGAGTCTGGAACACTGACGGGTTCCTCCTGTGTGAACCCCATGTTGATATACCAATTCCCATAAACGCTGCCAATACGCCATTATACAGTAGCTGTAAGTTAGTAACATGTTCAGTAAGCTCTGTGGTCGTGCGGAAGACATCAAATACATCTACATACGTCAATGTGCGTTGGAGATATGTTACACATAGGTTCAAAGCACGTTTCTCATAGGTTAGAAATAAGTTTCGGGTACGCTAAACATTACCTCGACATGTTTCGACTTATGAGTAACTTACAAGTAACGTGTGTCGACGTGTGTCAACGATCGCGTAACGTGCCTACATCTTATGTCAGTGTATGCAGAACGTGTGCGTCATACGCTGGATACGTCGAAAAATTTTCAACATGCTGAAAATTTGTCAACGTCTCGGCGTACTACGACGTATGCCAGCGTGCTCTTAACGTATACAAAACTTACCCATAACGTATTTGACGTGTGCCAGCGTATTCGGCAAATTTTTCATACGTCGGCATACGCTGGCTAAAACGTCAAGGTGTGACAGCGGCTTGACACTTCGATGTCTAGTGCGGTTATGATTTGAATCGTCGAGCCGCAGCCTTTTAATAGGCTATGCCACATGATCGTCGGTGATACGCTGCCGCGCGCTATGCATAAGTTCGACTATCGTTGGGCATAGATTGTGAACGCCGACAACACGCTCAGCATTCGTTGGTATAAGTTATCTATTTGTTATCGAAACGTTCTGTGTATGTTACTAATACATTATGCATACGTCCAACTCGTTATGAATACATCCAAAACTGGAAAAAACATCAATAGTTCAGCGTACGCCAGCGTTTTACATACATTTTGATACCTTGCCATACGCTGGCTAAAACGTCAAGGTGTGACCGGGCGTACGCTGATTTTCCTGTGCGTTGGAAGTTTCCTGTGCGTTGTAATCTACAGAACACCAATGAGTCCTTGTACTTCTCATTTTTCTCAAAACTTAGCTTTAAGGTTTTCCCCACGGAAGTTGGGATTGGCAAAATCCGTATGCTGTAGGCTGCCGATATAAATGCTGGAAAGCTTTGACAGTTTGATCATGTGTTTGCCTCTGATGATATCTCTTTCTATGACTTTCTGAACCTCTGCAAAGGCCTGACTGTGTGCTTGTACCATGTTTGTTTGTCTCTCTTTGTTCTCTGTGCTGGTACTCCTCCATTTCTCTGGATTCTGTGTGTAGATAACCCGGCAGGATTTGTGATACTTCGCTTCTGTCGCAAACAAATCATGACCTCTTATCCGTGTGAGCAATTTCTCATCACATTTGTTTTCAGCTACTTCAAGAACTGTTCGCCATCCATCACACTCAAACTGGCTTAAGCCTTCAGTGGTGTGTGTCCCTTTGATCTTGACCTTTCGTCTCCCCTTTGAGTTACAGAAGATGCAATTAGATGAAAATAGTCCCTTGTCCCCTGATGAATCCCTCCGACTTAACTTGGAGCATGATGGAGTAGATGGATCTGAAGGAGTGGAGAGGTGACTGAAGTTCATGGTAAGTCGTTGATAGCATTCTCTGTGATATCCATGACACTCAGTAAGAGATCTGGTATTAGGTCACAGGTACTTGTCATATGTTGGACTGATCCATGTGGTTGCGCCAGTCTCTTGTCTCGGATCTCCTTCAACCTTGCTAGTCGGGCTGTAGAATCCTTGGTTGTGGATAATAGCACCATAGGGCCATATTGTAACCCAGGGATGTGCACAATGCATTCGGGCTCCAATCGGGACTTCGAGCCTCCATGACTATCATCTTTCTGACGCTTGGGAGGTGGGTCTTCTCGCTCATGGCCGCCTTCTGCTGCTTGCTGGTCAGACATCAGTTGACTATGTTGTGCACAGCCAGTACGAACCTGAAAATAGAAGGAAACAGGACTTGAAACTTCATATTTTCATTCGGTGTTAATTATTGCAATGTTGTATCACATTCTTAAATATTTCTGATTTGGACTGGAATATATAACTTAATTACCTTACTTAATTAACTTAATTACCATTAATTAAAAGTTATCAGTAGTCATACCATGAGAAAGAAAATACATCTTAACTCACCTGTTATCTTCAGTTGAACATTCAACATGAATGTTTTGGAAATAAATCTTAAATAATATGTAAACAAATATCGACTGTGACGACTCGCTTTCCGTTCAGGATACGGCCCATTCCAACACCGACACCATTCCTGTATGTCTCGTATTTCAAGAAATATAAGGTAATTAAAACCGTTTCTCACTATCATTAAATAGTCTGTACCTCCAATAAAATTCATATAATGTCAAATATATTCATTGAGGAATACGGAGTGTTGATTTTGTGTTTATTCGAAAAATAGGGAATATATATTAAAATGTATACAATTTCATTTAGATTTAATGTACAACATTGTTAGACATATACAGATGATCAGAATGCAATTATCTTCAATTTGATGTATCATACATCGATATTAGATATGATTTGAGCCTTCTGCATGCCATTTTGATTCCTTCCATAAATTAAATTCGACGCAAATCGATAAAAGTATAATTTTAGGGTACCCCTATTCAAAAGGTCAAAACAGGTAGTGCATCCCAAAATTTTCAATGTTAACATTCATATTAGTGTTCAGTATATCCAGGGGATTCAGAAAAACATGGGTTTGCTGGGAGGTGGGGGGGGGGTGCACAGTGGCCATATCTGGCCCATAACCCAAGCTGATTCATACCAAAGACTATGAAAAGGGTATATGTTGTTTAGGCATTTGACACTTAGCATTTAGAGGATAGAGCACAAACAAACTCCATGGGTTGGCATCAGGTTCAGTGGGATGGGAAAGAGACCCCCCCCCGAAATATACCCAGTTGCTGGTAGAAAGAAAAGCACTGCTGCTCTGAGGAGTATCCATATGAGAATGGTATAATCTAACTGCCAACAAGTATCAAAAGAATGTTTATGCTCACGTGATCATGGATTAGCCAGCTAACTTAAAATTATCTTTGCTTAAAAATGTACCAAGGATGCTGCACCTGCTCCTCACCCCCCCCTCTTTCCAGCAACCTTGCTGGAATCTCACCTGAAACAGCAGCCTTCAGTTTCATTTGACTGTACGAGTAATCAAACTCATAAATGGACAACTAAGCAGTCTTCCTCTGTAGTATGAAGAGACCAGGAAAAAAAAATCACTGCAAAGGATGAGCACTTGAAAAGTTTAGTCATTAAGTCAGTGGATTAGCTTTATTTTTTGTAAAAGATAGATGTCAAAAATTTATAGTAATTTGTCGAAAAGATAGTTCAGTAAGTGTTTTGGTTAGTTAGTTGGTGTACATATTGATTTTGAATAACAATGGAAAAGATTCAGTGTCAAAAGCAATGCGTAGAGTTTAGAGCTCAAAAGGTTGCTAAAGTGCCGTGCATATATGCAATGGACGTAAATATTCACACATAAAATGCTTTGAAGCCAATAAAAGTGTCTGTGCATGATATTATCAGACTTCCAATTTATTTATTTAATACACGTTTTTATGCCAACAGGCAAAAGCTTTTGAGAGTGAAACCACCAATTTATCCTAATAGGGAGCTTTCCAGAACAACTTGCCTCTGAGCATTGTGCACATAATATATTCATAGTGTGTTATAAAACTTAAATAACTCACAATAACAACAGGAAATAACTCACAATAGACAACAAAGTCAACATATTTCATTAAAAAACATCTAATATTGGTGATGGAGCATTTTTATTTTCTGAGACTTGTGTGGAGAAATTAAAGCAATAGCTCATAGCAAATGAAACTTCTAACTATGCAGCATAAATAAATAAATAAAAAACTGACAGATTTAACCTTTCTGGAACTGTAAACTCTTTGAGAGGCAACTTTCTTCCATCAATATTTTCGCTTAAGTTGTGAAACTAAATCTGTGCTGTTGAGATTGCAAAATTTCAACAATATCAATTAAATTTACAAACACAATTATTTTGGTACTGTTAAAAAAGAAAACTGTATTATCAAACATAAATTGCAACCAAGAAGAATGTGGTGCTATTTTGATGTCTGTGGCTTTCCTTGTGATTTTCTTTTTCTTTTTAAAGGCTCTAAAGCTCGAGGATGAGTTGACACAAATCACGCACACATGCAGACAGATACATGAGACAACATCAGACTTGCCTTGAGCACAAACACTGAGATTGGGGAAGTGATATCACTTACCAGAGCACTCAAAATGCTTCCCAGAGCACTCTGTCTGAAGTTGTTTAATTTATATATTAAAGAAGCAGCAGTTTTCTGTTCATCTGTCATGCTACGTCATTATGTATGTGACGTCATTATGGTGTACAAGGACTGACTCCGACATCCGCCATTTTTATTTTAACAGGTCAGACTTAACACATTGTCGAACCTGTCATATTCACAACTGCCAAGCATGCCCTTCCTTTGCATTTTTGTTCAGTGTGAAACACAAACAAAGCGATTGTTGAAATGTTTATCAAATATCGAAAGGATAGGTATCACAGGCCTTGCAACGACACAGTATGTATAGGCCAAAAATACTGTACCAACGTTCATTATTAAAGCTGTGTATTATTTCAAAAACCACTTCTGGTAACTAATTATTTTCATTCTTAAAGTGGTGTATTATTTCAAAAACACTTCTGGTAAGTAATTAATTTCATGATTGAAGCAGGATATTATTTCACAAACCACTTCTGGTAACGAATTATTTTCATTATATAAGTGGTATATTATTTCATAAAAACACTTTTGGTAACAAATTTGATTAATGATTAGAGTGGTTCATTATTTAAAAAAACACTTCTGGTAACTAATTATTTTCATTCTTAAAGTGGTGTATTATTTCAAAAACACTTCTGGTAAGTAATTCATTTCATTATTGAAGCAGGATATTATTTCACAAACCACTTCTGGTAACTAATTATTTTCATTATAAAAGTGGTATATTATTTCATAAAAACACTTTTGGTAACAAATTTGATTAATGGTTAAAGTGGTGCATTATTTTAAAAAACACTTCTGGTAACTTATTATTTTCATTCTTAAAGTGATGTATTATTTCAAAAACACTCTGGTAAGTAATTCATTTCATTATTGAAGCAGTATATTTTTTTTCACAAACCACTTCTGGTAACTACATTTTTTCATTGTAAAAGTGGTATTTTATTTCATAATAACACTTTTGGTAACAAATTTGATTAATGGTTAAATTGGTGCATTATTTTAAAAAAAACACTTCTGGAAACTAATTATTTTCATTCTTAAAGTGGTGTATTATTTCAAAAACACTTCTGGTAAGTATTCATTTCATTATTAAAGCAGTATATTTTTTCACAAACCACTTCTGGTAACTACTTTTTTTCTTTATAAAAGTGGTATTTTATTTCATAAAACACTTTTGGTAACGAATTTGATTAATGATTAAAGTGGTGTATTATTTCAAAAACACTTCTGGTAAGTAATTCATTTCATTAGTGAAGCAGGATATTATTTCACAAACCACTTCTGGTAACTAATTATTTTCATTCTTAAAGTGGTGTATTATTTCAAAAACACCTCTGGTGAGTAATTAATTTCATTATTGAAGCAGTGTATTTTTTCACAAACCACTTCTGGTAACTACTTTTTTTCATTATAAAAGTGGTATTTTATTTCATAAAACACTTTTGGTAACGAATTTGATTAATGATTAAAGTGGTGCATTATTTCAATAAAACACTTCTGGTAACTAATTATTTTAATTTATTCATGTGTCGATTAACCGGAAGTGTGGTAATCGGAAGGCGGGAACACAGCTGGGCATCGACGAAGCTGGGCCTACTCATGGTTCTTGGGTTTCTGGGTGTGGTGCACAATAAAAGGCAGATGGTGCATTCAAACTGCTTTCTCTGCTTAATACATTACATGGTGATGAGGATGAGATTCTGGTGAGTGCATGGAAAGGAAGTTGAGCTATTGCAGTTAGCTGTTGGCCTACCAACTCGTTATTTCACTGCATACATGACTTGATCACCATGTCCTACTGCCATATTGACGAGGTCAACCTGCGCGAAGGAAGCTGGGAGGCATACATTGAGCATCGCCAGTATTACAACCATGCTAACAACATAGAGGATGATGCCAAGAAGAAAGCAATCCTGATGTCAGTATATGGCAGCAAAACCTTTACTATTCTGAAGAATCTTGTCATTCCCAGGACCACTATGGATTTAACACCTGCCGAGCTTGTGGCAGCTATGAAGGAGCACTGTGAAGCCACACCCTCAGTTATTGTGAGTCGATTCAATTTTCATATGTGTCGCCAAACCTCGACACAGTCCATTTCAGCATTCATAGCTCACCTGAAACACCTTGCCCAGCATTACCAGTTTGATGCTACATTCCATGACATGCTAAGGGACTTTCTCATAGTGGGAGTGGAGCAAGATCAAATTCACTGGTGCCTACTTGCTGAACGGATTCTAACATTTTCCATTTCTAAGGACGTCGCTATGTGTGTAGACAAAAATGCTGTAGATATTGCTCTCTCCATCGCTTCTGAGCCTGGAGCTGACCTGTCATCTGTCAATCACGTGGAACAACATCCAACCAGAAAATCTGACGCCAAAACGTCTGCAAATGGTTTGGTGGCTGGTGCTGGAAAATACTGTTTCCGCTACAATGGTGAGCATTCTTCCACTACATGCCATTTAAATAATTCTGCTTGCAACTACTGCTACAAGGTGGGTCATATCGCCTCTGCGTGCTTGTCTCAAAAACGGAGGGCAAGGAGAGAGAAATGCAAACCCACTTCCTTGACTCAGAGCCATGACTTGACTGAGAGACAGAGACAAAAAATCAGGAAGACATGACTGATGGAGAAAGCCCTAACAGCCACAGTGTTCAGTCATATGAGTTTTTCCACACAAAGTCGGCAGACAGTCTACTCCTACACTGGTAATAGTAGATATAGATGGACGGACCATGGAAATGGAGGTAGACATGGGTGCTGCCATCTAACTCATGAGTGAAGCAGCCTTCCTTAACCTGTGGGGGAATTCTGAACAACCCAGCCTCTGTTGGTCCCAGATCCGACTCACTGCATATACTGGTGAGTCGACACAAGCCCGTGGGTCATGTGATGGCACAGTAACCTACGGCAACAACACTCACCAATTACAACTTTTGGTTGTCCCCGGGGATGGACCCACACTTCTTGGACGAAACTGGCTCGACGTCGTCAAACTCAATTGGGAACACATCCACTGACAGCTGGCTCCCCAGCCACCAACCGTATTACAGCACCTCCTTGTGAGACACCCCGGTCGTCTTCAAAGATGAACTCGGGACATTGAAGGGCTTCACTGCCAACCTTAACGATGAGAAAGATGTCAAGCCAATTTTCTGCAAAGCATGCCCAGTCCATCTCGCATTGCAAGAGAAAGTTGATGCAGAATTAGCCAAACTGGAGAAATTAGGTATTATTGAGTCTGTTCAGTACTCAAATTGAGCTGCACCAGTTGTTCCTGTTGGGAAGGCAGACAAATCGATACGACTTGTGGGGATTACAAAATGTTGATCAACAAATGTTCCACCTTGGACAAATATCCCATACCAAGGATCGATGGCTTGTATGCAAAACGGAGTGGAGACAGTCCTTGACCAAGCTCGACATGAGATCGATCTACCTACAAGTCCTTCTGGATGAGGATTCCAAAGAATATCTCACCATCAACAGACATGCTGCAGTCTTCAAATGTGCTTGTGCACTATGACCCAGACAAAAACATGGTCCTGTTGTGTGATGCGAGCCAGTACGGGGTTGGTTCCTTTTTGTCACACATCATGCCAGATCACACAAAGACCAATCACATTCGCATCTTGTACACTGTCCCCTGCTGAGAAGAACTACAATCAGCTGGACAAAGAAGGACTTGACATTGTATTTGGAGTTGAGAAATTTCACCAGTTCACCTTCAATCGACATTTCATGATTTACATGGACCACAAACCACTGATTTGTTTGTTTGGTCCAACAAAAGCTACCTCAGAGGTCTTACCACCTCGGATCATGCACTGGTCACTTTCACTCTCGGCTTATGATTATGACAATACGTACAGACCTGGCTCCGCAATTTCAAATGCAGATGTTGTGAGTCACCTGCCACTTCCGGACACAGTGTTTAACCCCCTGCACCTGGCAGCGTGATATCTCTGATGGAATTTTTGAATGACAACCCAATTGAAGCCAACCAGATATGAACCTACACCAGGTATGACCCACTTCTTTCCAAGGTCATTCATGCTACTGGGCATGGGTGGGGCCTTCTACGTGATGCTGACTCTGAATTGTTTTTATACAAGGCCAGGTAGAATGAACTAAGTGTCGAGAATGGCTGTTTGCTGTGGGGATGGCGAGTAGTCATTCCCCCAAACTTGCGCACAAAGATTTTGGATCTGCTTCACGGTTGGCATCCAGGCATTGTAAGAATGAAATCGCTGGCACAGAACTATGTCTGGTAGCCTCACCTTGACTCTGACACCGAACAGTGTGTGAAACATTGTTACCCATACCAAAGCAGTCGAAATGCCCCTGCAAAGGCAGCACTGCAACCCTGGGAATGGCCCACTGAACGATGGCAGAGGATTCATCTTGACTATGCTGGACCCATTGAAGGCCATATGATCCTTGTTGTTACAGATGCTCACACTAAATGGATCGATGGCTATGTAACACATACAGCAACCTCACACACTACCATAGAGAGGCTGCCGCAGTGCTTTGCCACTCATGGTTTGCCACGCTTGATAGTCACTGACAATGGAACCTGTTTCTCAAGCTCTGAATTCACTGAATTCATCCACCTAAACAGGATAAATCCCAAGTTTGTGAGCCCACACCATCAAGCTTATCATGGATTCTCTGAAAGCTCCATGAGTTTCGTCAAGTCTGGTCTAAATAAGATACATGGTCGAAGCCTTCAGACCAGACTATCACGTTTGCTTTTCGCTCACGGCATCACTCCCCACACTACAACAGGGGTGACACCAGCTGAGCTTCTGATGAAACGACGTTTGCGTTCATGACTGGATTGTCTCAGACCAGACCTGGTGTTGGTCGTGTATCAAAATCAGTGGAAACATAGACTTCGTCATGACAAACATGGAGTACAGCACTCTATAAACATCAGGGACCCGGTGTTTGTGAAAAAAAATTTGGTCGTGGAAAGGCTTGGCTACCTTGAAGGTTTCATAAAAGCGAGAGCCCACTGTCCTACAATATCAAACTCGAGGACAATTGAGTCATCCAGAGGCACCTTGATCATGTCTGGTATCGGTCTTGTGATCCAGTCATCTTCACAAATGATGTCTTGCCACTACTTGAACCTGTGAAGAGCGACGTTGGAACTGCACCACTGCTTGAAGCTGACCCCAATAATGCTGTTGCAGCACCACCAGCCACGCTGCCTGTTGGCTTTGTTCCTCAATGATCATCCAGAGTTCCAAAGGCAACTTATCCACCTTGATTTGTAGTGAATACTCATATATTTATGATCTTTGTATTATTCACAATATAGTGATTCTTTACTTTTGTGTTCATCTTTAATGCATTTTCACACTTAATGGGAGGGGGGAGATTGAGATGTATCAGTGGTTTATGAAAATGCATGTATACATGGGTGCACCGGGGCATGGTTATGTAGAGTCATGTGACTCACCCATGTTCCGATGCTGTGCTGTGCTGTGTTGTGCCTGTGTCCGCGTCAAACCTGTTGTTCCCACTTCAGCGTCTTCGTCCCTGTCCATTGAGTGCATTACAGTGGCGACGATGATGGGATGTCTTTGGGCATCTTCACATTGCAAGAATATGCAGTGAGGAATGCTTGGGATGACTATACTGATCGTCTGAAGCAGTACTTCGTAGCAAACAAAATGGCCACCGATGAGGATGCTGAAAGGTGGCGAGCTGTATTGCTGACCATATGCAGCACCCTGACATACAGCTTCATCAAAGATCTTCTTGCCCCAGCCAAACCTTCTGACAAATCGTATGAAGAGCTCATCGATCTCGTGAAAAGAGATTATCACCCGAAACCGGGTAAGATATATTTTATACCCACTATCGTCAAGATGGTCAGACAGCATCCAAGTTCTGGCTGATTTACGCCAACTCACGAAACATTGTGAGTTTACAGATAAACTCAGAGATATTATGTGATCTCATTATAATCGGCATCAATGATGACTCAATCCTGTGGAAACTCCTGACTGAATCTGACCCCAATTTGGCTAAAGTCATGGAAATAGCCACTGCGTGTATGCAAACTGCCGAGAGCCTGCGTGTGATCTCTAACAAGTCAAAAGTTATCCAGCATGACCCATTGGTTAACAAGGTAACCTTTGGCTGCAAGCAAAAGTGTTTTAGCAAGACACCAAATTCACCTCCACCTCCTGACATTTCTGAATCAACCCAGAAGGTTGGAGTAACTTTTTGGCGTTGTGATGGTAATCATCAAGCTTTCCAATGTCAGTACAGGAATTAAACCTGTGACAACTGTGGTAAGCGGGGACACTTGAAGTGTCGTTCGTGATCCAAGACGAAGAACTTGTCTCCTGCTTATCACATTGGGGTGAACCCTGATGCAGCGGATGATATGTCAGAGCACAGCTTGCAGCCCAGAGTCAAGTGAGGAACTTTATGAGGTTTTTCTGTTGGAACAAAGAGATCCTATGCTCCACTTATAGTTGATGTAACAATCGATAACATCCCGGTGAGGATGGAAGTTGATACCGGCACTTCCAGATCAATTATGAGCGAGAACAAGTTCACCTCCATCTAGCCTCCAGGAAAGGCTCCTACACTCTGGCCTGTAGCTACTGACTTGAGAACATACACCAAGGAGGTGGTTCCTGTAGTTGGCTCAGCTAACGTAACTATAGGAAATGGAAACAGCACTCATGTCCAACCACTACTGATAGTGCGTGGAGGACCAACCCTCTTAGGCCAAGATTGTTTACGAATAATCAGACTTCATTGGAGTGATATAGTCTCCAACTCTGATGCTGGATCCGACACCATGCTCAACAAGTACCCTGCCTAGTCAGTGATGGTGTTGGTACCTTTGCAGGTTATGAAGTGAGGTTTCATGTTTCTGCAGATGCTCAGCCATTGTTCCATAAGGCTAGACGTGTGCCCTACATGATGTGATCAATGATCGAATGTGAGCCTTACCGCCTGCAGAGTGAGGGCATCATCTCACCAGTCGAGTACTCCGACTGAGCTGCACCTATCACTGCAATACTCAAAGCAGATGGAGCAGTGGCATTTGTGGGGACTACAAAAGACAATCAACCACCATTCAAAGCTGGATGGCTACGATTTGCCCAAAGCAGAGGATCTGTTTACCACGATCATGGGTGGCCAGACATTCACTAAACTTGACTTGACCAATGCCTATGCTCAAATGGAACTGGATGATGATTCCAAGCCCTATACATGCATCAACACTCACCGAACACTCTACATGTATAACAGATACCGATTTGGCATACGCTCTGCTGTACCAATCTTCCAACGCAAGATAGAGACATGATTGAAATCTGTACCAAAGACAGTCGTATTCCAGGACAACATACTAGAGACTGGCAAGTCACAACATGAACACATTGAGAACCTAAAAAAAAGTCCTCAATCGACTGTCACAAGCTCGGTTACTCCTAAGGCATGAGAAGTGTACCATGATGGCACGTGAATTTGAATACCTGAGTCATCAAATCACCTGTCAAGGCATTTTGCCATCTCCGAGCAAAGTTGAAGCAATTGTGAATGCAGCAATGCCACAAAACATTTCAGAACATCGTGCTTTCCTGGGTACATTGACGTACTTTGGTAATTTCCTGCCTCAACTGAGCACAACCGTCAAGCCTCTGTGTCTTTTCCACAGGAAATGTGTTGTCTGAAAATGGGAAGCTGCCCGAACAACAGCGTTCAAGGCCAATAAAACCATGCTGTCCTCCTCGCCGTTACTTGTCCATTACGACCCATACAAGGAATGTATTATCAGTTGTAATAGCTCTTCACATGGCATTGGGTGTGCATTGTTGCAAACAAATGGAACCAGTAATCTCCAGCCTGTTGCGTATGCATTACGAACCAAATCTGACACTGAACGTTGCTATGATCAAGTAGAACGACAGGCATTAGCGCGTGTCTGAGGCACCTTAAAGATGCACCAATGTTTCTTTGGAAGACATATTACCATTGAGACTGATCACAAACCCTTGTTAGGTCTCCTGGGAGAAACCAAGTCATTCTCCCCACATCATCAGGTTGTGGTACAACATTGGGCATTGATCCTTGCTGGTTAGGACTATTCATTGGTTTATCACCCGGATAAGGAAATGTACTGACTACTGTGCTGACGCTCTCAGTCGCTTGCCACTTCCCATAACCATTCCAGAACCTCCAGTCTTCTTCTTCTTCTTCTTTCGGCTGCTCCCGATAGGGGTCGCCACAGCGGATCATCCATTATGATCCGCATAGTGATTTGGCACATGTTTTACGCCGGATGCCCTTCCTGACGCAACCCTGGTCACGTCTTACGACACAGGGATATGGTACACCTCTTTTAACCGGGGTATACACCGGCCCAGTATACTGGTACTCATTTCGCCGACCTCGGAAGGATGACAGGCTGAGTCAACCCCCTGGTGTATTAATTCAGTGGCTCAACGGGGCTTGAACTCAGGACCTCTTGGATCCCAAGCCACTGCCCTAACCACTGCGCCAACACCAGGCTCCTCCAGAACCTCCAGAACCTCCACAGTCTGGTGATATTATTCATCTCGTGGCCAACATCATTCATAATGAGGCACCTGAAACCACACAGCAGATTGCTTGTGCTACCAATAGCAATCCAGATTTGTCAAAAAGTAAACACTGTGTTATGTCAGGTGATTGTGCATCACTACCAGAAGGGGAGAAACTGTACTTCATCTGGAAGGATGGCTCTCTATTGATGCAGACTGCCTGCTTTGGGGTAGCTGAGTGACAATTCCGCCGAAAATCCACGGGAAAATTATCAGTGAACTCCATAATGCTCATCCAGGCATAGTCACCATGAAGGATGTTGCCCGAGCCCATGTTTAGTGGTCTGGTTTGGACAGTGACTTTGAGTCCAGAGTACGCCATTGATACACTTGTCAAGCCCTTGCCAAGACACCGCCACAGTGTCCATTGGCCATGTTGTCGTGACCATCAAAGCCATGGTCCAGACGACACATCAACCATGCTGGTCCATTTCAAGGGAAGCTTTTCCTTATCGTAGTTGATGCCCACTTCAAATGGATTGAAGCTCTCGTGGTGCCATCCCCATCCTCTGGTGTAAAAATTGAAACTCTGGGTACCATGTTCATGCAACATGGTATTCCAAACTCCATTGTATCAGATAATGGATCGTCATTTACCAAATCAGAGTTTCGGAACATTTCTAAAATGAATGGAATTAAGCACGACACATCTGCTCTCAACAAACCTGCCAGTAATGATCAAGCTGAATGTGCTAAATCTGTGATTGTCAGGTCAGACTAGATCTGTGACTTGCTACAGGTACCATGTAAACCTGTACTAAACTGTTCAATGGCCGGGTTGTTGGCGACTAAACCGTGTCCCCCACCAAGTTTCTTGGTGAGGAGGGTTTATGATATAGACACCCAGCAGGATGAAAAACAAAAGCAGTCAAAGGGCGGAGGAGCTCCTTGTGAGCCAAGCGCCATACATATCTAGTGCACGACTGTGTCTGCGGACGTACACCTGCAGTTGGGTTACTTCTTATTAGGAGGTTGGTGGCAGGATTTGCACTCCGGCCACCGTAACACCCTTCATTCCGCAAAACATTCCAGAATTATAAAAACATCTGAAAACCCACTATGTGGGAGTACCTCCTGTGCAGCTTCCCTTCACAGGGCAGCTCATCAGATGACGGGATTGGGGCAAAGACTTTGGGACCCCCACTCTTTGATGCTAGTAGGGAAACAACGGAGTAACATTCCTGGGTCAGAATGTGGAAGAGTGTATTGGTGTGGTGCTGAGGTGTCGTCCACCATACGGCGGTCTCCTTGGGTCAACCTGAGGTGGTCCCTTTGGGTGGGTGCCTGAAATTTCCTGTCCCTAAGAGAGGATGATCACCTGTCTCTGTTATCATCTGAGCTCAAGCGTTTGGATATCGGTACTGCAGCAATCTCTGAAGTTCGGAGACCAGATTGCGGCGAGATCATGGCGGGTGGTTACACCTACTATTGGTCTGGTCGCTCTGATAGTTAACATGCCCAAGTAGTTGCAGTAGCTGTGTCCAATAAGCTGACCCAAATGATAATTGAGGTAACACCGGTCAACGAGCGTATTATGAGACTAAGGATTCGTCACTCCTTGGGTGCCGTTTCCCTGGTCTCTGTCTCTGGTTCGACTGAGGCGAGTGATCTCACCCTGAAGGACGCATTCTATGCATTGCTCGAGTCTGAGGTTGATCAGTGCCCCAGGTGAGATACACTTCTAGTCTTGGGGGATTTCGATGCATTGACTGGAACTGACAGGGATGGCTATGAGACGTGTATTGATTCCCATGGGTCTGGAACTGTGAACCAGAATATCACTAATTTCCTTGACTTTGCAAAAGTCATGGACTTAGGGTGGCTGGTTCATGGTTTCAGCGCCCACAAGCTCATCGCTGGACTTGGTATTCCAATGCTGGCGGTGTGGCAAAGGAGATTGACCATGTCCTCATTGATGATCGCTGAAGGATGATCCATAACTGCAGGGTCCACCGGTTTGCTCAGTTCCTCAATACTAACCACCAGCTTGTTGTAGCAACTCCTAAGTTGCACCTTAAATCCAGGATAATGGTACCATCTCAGCCTTGGCTGGACGTTGGCAAGCTCAAGGTTGAGAGGGTAACTGAGGAGTTTGCAAACAGACTGTGTGATTTGGGTGACCTGGGTGCTTTGTGGGATCCTGAAGAGTTGTGGAGTGCCTTCAAGACCACCGTCCTTGATGTTGCCGGTAGATGTCTTGGAACTTACCGAAGGGCGAAGAAGAATTTTGTCTCAATGGACACTGGATACCATTTCCCCGAGTCGCAAGGTCAGGCTGAATGGCAGAGCTGAGCTGTTCAGGGAGCTGAGGTGGAAAACTGTAGTGCAATCAGGGTGGATGAGGAGACCTCTGTGCGAGGAATCTGTGAGGGGGTAGAGCATCACCTGTGGTCAAGTGTTTCTCATCCTGCTTTCAGGGGAAATTCATGCATTGCGTTCCTCCAAGCCCATCCCTTGGTATAATTCAGTTTGAGTGGAGGGTGGTGGGCTCTTGACAGAGGAGTCCGAAGTGAAAGCCTGCTAGGCTAGTTACCTTGAGCAGCTTTACCAGGCTGATCCACCTGCTGATGAGTTGGACGTCAGGGGTGTTACAATCCCTATTGCTGACCCTCCAATCAACTGTGGTTCACCTTCGTTTGTGGAAACACAGGCTACGGTGAACCGGTTGAAATGGGTAAAGCTCCAGGGATCTGTGGCATCCATGCTGAACTACTCAAGGCTGGTGGAAATGCTGCACTTGTGTCGTTGCATGCATTTCTGTGCTCTGCCTGGAACACAGGCATCATCCCAACTGACTGGAAGAGGGGGCTTGTTGTCCCTCTCTGGAAAGAGAATGGTGATCGCCAAGACTGCAACAACTACTGCGGCGTGACGCTCCTCTCAGTGCCAGGCAAGGTCTTTGCTCAGGTAATTTTCAATAGGGTTCGCCACCATTTGCTTTCGCACCAGCATCCAGAGCAGTCAGACTTTACACCAAAGAGGTCAATGATTGACCGTATCCTCTCTCTTTGGGTTCTCACCAAACGCAGCCGAGAGTTTCGGCAGGGGCTGCTTGCAGCCTATATTGACCTCAGTGAAGAGTTTGATTCAGTGAATCGGGATGCCCTCTGGAGGATTCTTGGTCTTCGTGGGGTGCCACCAAAACTGATCGATCTGATGTCTGAACTATACTCTGGTACTGAGTGCATTGAGATGTGGTGGTACCATCTCTGACTTATTTCCAGTTGTTACTGGAGTTCATCAGGGGTATGTACTGGCCCCTACCCTTTTCAGCACTTGTGTGGACTGGATTCTGTGGAGGATGTCAGAGAGATCAAGCTGCGGTGCATCATTTTGGAATGTCAAGATCTATGACCTTGATTTCGCGGATGATGCAGTAATCTTTGCGGAGACTCTAGATATCCTTTTGGGGGCCCTCGAGCTGCTGAATGAGGAGTTGGAGCTGCTGCGATTTTGGGTTTCCTGGGTCAAAAGTAAGATCCAGGTTTTCAATGACATATTGGATGCTGCGATCCTGTCTGTACCTGTTTTTGGTGAGGATGTTGAGGTCGCGGAGAGATCCAATTACCTTGGCAGTGATATTCATATCTTTGCTGGCTGTGAGCCAGAGGTCAACAGATGTCTGGTTTTGGCTTGGCAGTCATGGATTCACTGGATCATGAGGTGTGGCGCTGTCGGTACCTGTTTGAAAGTCTGAGTCTTCAGGTCCTTAGTCCTTCCAGCCTTGCTCTATGGATGTGAGAATTGGATTCTGACCAGGGATCTGAGACGGAGACTTAATTCCTTTGGTACCAGGTCTCTTCGGAGAATCATTGGCTATCGCTGGTCTGACTTTGTGTCCAACGAGCGGTTGCTGAGAGAGACTCAGATGAGATTTGTTACCTGCATAGTCCGTGAGCGTCAACTGCGGCTGTATGGACATGTGGCTCATTTTTCTGACGCTGATCCTGCTCACCAGATTCTCTCAGCGAAGTAGCCTCATGAGTGGAGGAGGCCAATGGGTTGACCACGTGCCTTGTGGTTGCAGCAGGTTGATCAGCATCTCAAGGAGATTACGATAGTCCAGGCATATTCCTGGGGGATGGCCTGATGGAGGTCCCTGGAGTACCGGCGGAAAGTGGACGCAGCGATGCACTGCTCCGGCGCATACTCCCATTCCTGATTTGATCTGAACGTACTGTTCAGATAATCAATAATGGTCTTAGCCATGTCAAGACGGGTTCCATTCAATCTTGTCTAGCTTGTATGTTGTTCAACTACCGCACCAGACCACATCAAACCACCTGTTGCTCACTTGCCAAGCTTCTGATGGGTCGTGAATTGACAACACGGTTTTCAGTGAATCCGGACGTAATGGTCCATGTCAAGAATAACAAGTATCAACAGAAACGTAATCACGACCAAACATCTGTGTACTGCAACTTCCAGATCAATGATCCTGTATACGTGTTGAACTCCGGATGTGGAATTAAGTGGTTATGTGGGCATGGGACGGGGAACATGGCGAAGAGAAGATGGACATTTCAGGGACTTTCAGGAAGGAAAGCAGGGGAATTGAAGGAAGTGGGCTTGGGTGGATTATCGGGGGTAGAAAAGATCGAGGATTTGGATGGGGGAAGATAAGAGGTGGTGGTGAACAGCTGTTTTGAAAGCCTGGAGGGAAGAATGGGAAAGAATAGAGTAAGGGAGTTTATTCCAAAGGTGGGAAAAAAGAGGAATGAAAGAGTGAAGATGAGCAGTGATTCGTGATTTTGGTAGTTTTACCAGAAGGGGGTTGTTGCCGGACCTTGAGTGCCCTGTGGAAATGTGGTGGGGACAAATCACAGAGAGAGCAGGGGGGGGGCAAGGCTGGAGAGGAGTCGGTAGAAGACAGAAAGACCACCGACCAACCTGCGGTGATTGAGTGAGAGGCCCAAAGACTCAGCTTCATTGCGGGAGATGCCGATGATCTTAAATGCCCTGGTTTCGACAGCGTGAAGCCGAGAAAGGTGGGAGGCAGGAGCACCAGCCCAGAGGGGAGAGCAGTACTCCATCAGGCTACGGACAAATGATTTGTAAGTGGTCAGGAGCTCAAGAGGGCTGAAGAAGGACTTTGCACGACGGAGGATTCCCAGTCGGCGACTGGCTTTTGAGGCGAGGTTGGAAATGTGACTTTCCCAGGAAAGGTCATGGCAGATAGTGAGACCCAGAAGCTTGAACGAAAAGACTTCTTCCAGAGGATTGTTGAGAAAGTGGATGGGGGGGTTTTCTAAACAGTCCTTTCGAAGAGACATAGTGAGAGTGTGAGATTTGTCTGGATTGAAAGACATGTTCCACGTGTTGGACCAGTTTGTGATTTTATCCAGATCTGCAGTGAGCGAAGAAGCTGCTGTTTTCCGGTCTGAGGGATGACAGATGGTACGGCAAAGAGAAATAGAGGATTTTCCAGAGAGTCCGAGAGATCATTGATGAAAACCAGAAAAAGAACAGGGCCCAGAACGCTACCTTGAGGAACTCCAGCCTGCACAGGAAGAGGGGATGAAAGAACTCCATTTAGGGCCACACGTTGACTGCGACAGGAGAGGAAGTCTGCGAGGCATGAGTGGAGATGGCCTTGAATACCATGGGAAGAGAGTTTGGTGAGTAGTGCAGGGTGCCAGACTGTGTCAAAAGCACATGATATGTCCAGGGATACGGCTCGGATTTCCTGTCTGGCATTGAGGACCTCGATCCATTGATGGGAGAGCAGAAGCAGCATATCCAGGGTAGAGTGACCTTGTCTGAAACCAAATTGATGATTGGAAATCAAGCCATTGGAGAAGAGGAAGGATTTCATGTCTGAAGCGATGATGGATTCCATAACCTTGCTGATGATTGGGAGAAGGCTGATTGGTCTGTAGTTACAGGGATCTGTTTTTGCACCGTTTTTTATGCAGGGCAGTGATGTTAGCAGATTTCCAAGCAGATGGCAGATGACCTTGGGCAAATGAGAGGGTGAATAGAACAGAGAGAGGGTGAGCAAGAGCAGAAGAGCAGGCTTTGAGGACACGTGGGCTGATGCCATCTGGACCGGTTGCAGAATCTGACTCGAGGTTTGAAAGCAAGCTCTCCACCTTGTCAGAAGAAAAAGATACAGAGTCCAAGGACAGTTGGGTGCGACTGGGTAAAGTGGGTAGAGATAGTGATGGGTTTAGGACACAAGATTTAGCTGCAAACACCGAGTTTAGAGATTCAGCTTTATCACGTGTGGACTCAGCAGTGCGGCCATTTGAGGTGAGGGAGGGGATGGAGGGGGAACATACACCAGAAACAGATTTGATTAAATGCCACCAGGATTTTGAGGAGGGAGAGAGGTTTGAGAGTTCAGACTTGAGATGAGAAAGATGTTGTTTTCTGGCTCTCCTGAGGGTAGATACACACTTGTTCCGAGCTTTGTGGAAAGAACTGAGATTGCCCTCAGTTGGGTTTGCTTTCCATGAGGCAAAGCCAAGTTGTTTCAGGACAACTGCCTTGCCACAAGCTTCAGTAAACCAAGGGCGGGAGGAAGGGTAGGACAACTGAACATGAGAGGGGATAAATCTGTGCATGAGGGAGAGCAAGTTTCTTTGAAAGAATTCCCAGGATGAGTTGATGTTTGAGAAAGTCGTGGTAGGAGACCAGTCAGTAAGTTTGATGGCTGCTCGGAGACCCTGCCAGTCGGCTTGAGTGAAATGCCAGACTCGACGGCGGTGAGGTGGTTCTCTGATAACAGCCAGAGAGATGTCCACTTTAACAAGGACGTGGTCAGAAGAACCAATTGGAGCGAAGGAAGAGCAGCAGATATTGTCAGGGAAATTTGTCAAAATCAGATCCAGAAGAGATGGAGTACCATTGGTTGAGATCCGGGTCGGGAAGTTGACCGATTGAGTCAGTCCCAATGAGTCGCAGAAAGCTTTTGCTGAGGTACCATGACAGGTGAGAGAGGTACCCACACCTAGCCAACTGGCGTGATGACAATTGAAGTCACCACATAAGAGGAAGAGAGAGTTTGGATGAGAAGATAGAAGATGGTCCATGTTTTCGGATAGTGAGGTGTAGATGGAGTCATCACTGTTCGGTGGACGGTACAGTACACATATAAACATGAGGTGGGAGTGGAGGGGAAGCCTAAGCCAGAGGTATTCCTGGGGGTGTAGGGGAGTGAGAGCAGTGCATGGAGAGTGAGGAATAGAGTCTTTGATGAAGAGAGCAACACCTCCACCAGGACGAGGCTCAGGTCTGTCATACCGTAAGAGGGAGTAACCAGGGAGAGATACTTGGGAGTCAGACACGTCTTTGGAGAGGAAAGTTTCTGTTAGGCAGATAATGTCTGGTTTGTCAGTGGCAACCTGTATGGAAAGATCTGAAAGGTTTGAGCGAAGGCCCCGGATATTTGAGGTCCACACTTTTAATTAAGAGGTAGGGGAGAAGGCTTTGGGTGCAGGAGGTGGAGGGGAGGGGGAGGGTAGGACAAGGGATGAGGGGGGGAGGTAAGAAGGGTTGTTGAAAGAGTGTGGGGTATTGCAGAATAGCGAGGGGAGGGGGCCGAATGAGGAGGAGAAAAGGCTCTGTGGTGCTGGGGGAGAGGGGGGACAAGAGACAAGGAAGAAGGCAGTTGAGGATTTGAGGAGGTGGTGTGAAGAGATGGCGATGAGAGAGCAGTGGAGGGAGGCAGCTTGGTGGATGAGAGGGGGAGCAACTTTGAGACGGATGAGTGAGAGGAATGAAAGGTGGGAGAAAGGTGAGAGGGGAATTTTCGAAAGAGGTGAGAGCGACGCTTGGAGGGAGAAGAGTGGGATGGTTGCTTTGAGAGTGAGAGTGAGGGGTGAGGGGGGTGAGTTGGCACTGAAGTTGGAAAACAAGAATGGTTGATGGAAAGCGAACATCCATGGCAAACTGTGGTTTTTAAAAGTTTTAGGTCAGAGATGCGATTTAACACAATTCTTGATGGATGCAATGAAGGCAAATTCAGAGAATGGAGAGAAGAAGCGCTGTAATAGTTGGATTTTTTAGGCAAGGAATGAAGGAGAGGTTGAAAAAGTTATGACGTCAAAATATCTCCGCTAATGGAAATCGCCTAAAAATTATCTCCGAAACTAGGCAAGCTTTTTGAATTCTGTTTGCGGGAATTGAAGAGGGCATGAGCAGAGATTAATTTCCGCACATGATACATCACTATGACGTCATATCAATTTTTATGACGTCATTCCTATTTTTTTGTTTCACAACCCAGAGTTTTCATCGGATCTTCGTGAAACTTGCCATGTATATGCAGAAAGCCCACACGCAGGCAGTAGCCATCTTCGATTTTTGGAATTCTTCCAAGAAAAACGTTGACGTCATAATATCGCCGCTAATGGAAATCGCCTATACCATTATCTCGGAAACTAGGCAAGCTGTTTGAATTTTGTTTGCGGGAATCAAGCCGGGCATTAGTACAGAAAATTTATCGCAAACCTGAGACATCACAATGACGTCATATTCCTTTTAATGACGTCATCATTAAGAGGACTTGAATAAAATATTAGATGAGGCTGACAATCCTAAACCGTGGAGAAAAACTCTCAATAGGGTTGATTAAGTATGCATGAGGCACGATATTGATTATGGAAATAGCACAACGTTGGAAGAAAAACATGAAGGCGATTGAGAAATTTTGTACAATTTGTCTCTGATACAAAATCCAACCTTGAGAGAAAAAGTTGATTGGTTCATCGTGAAGAAGATGATCAGTGCTAAATTGAAACTTGGACTTGGAAATTCAAAAAACTTATAGGCTCTAATGATGTCATTAAGATTGAAGAGCAATTAGCTGATGAATTACCGAAACCAATCATCACACAGTTTCATAGAAGGAAGGTTTATTCCAAGGAAGTTGATTATATCTGGTCTGCTGATTTAATTGAACTCAATAATGATAAGGGGTACAAGTATGCTTTAACTGTGATTGATTTGATGAGTAGATATGCGTGGGTTGTCCCTTTGAAAAACAAAACAGGTAATACTCTTATGTTAGCTTTCCAACAGATATTCAATAAAAGCAAGAGAAAACCTAAAAAATTGTTGACTGATGAGGGTACAGAGTTCTACAACAAAACATTTATGAATTTTCTTTAAAATAACAGCATTACATTATACAGCACCTTTAATGAAAGAAAAGCAGTTGTTATTGAGCGATTCAATCACACTTTAAAAGAGAGACTATATAAAAAATTCACTCAACTCGGTTCTCAACAATAGTTATCTTTAACTCAGGATATTGTAGATAGTACACCGACATGATTCATACCACAACGAAAACGAAGCCATCAGAAACATTTACAAAATTAAAATATGAAAGAGATTAATGTCAGAAAGCCTAAGTTCAAAGTTGGTGATATAGTAAGAATATACAGGTGGAAATCTCATTTTGAAAAAGGTTACACCAAGTGATGGACAAATGAACTTTATAAAATTGTTGATGTCATCGGTACAGTTCCTTGGACTTACAAATTATGTAATTTAAAGGGGGAAGAGATTTTAGGTTCATTTTATTCACAGGAATTACAAAAGACAGATAAATTGAATTTTTTTTGATTCCACCCCTTTTTAACTCTGCCCCTTTTTGACTCCGCCCACATAATCCACATCCACATCCATCATATCCACATAATTAGTGATTAGTTTATTAGTTCCAATACACATGTTTATTGAATTAAAAAAATTGCTCCACCCACACAAGCCCCACCCACCCACACAAGCTCCACCCACCCAAGCCCCACCCACCCACCCACACAAGCTCCACCCACACAAGCCCCACCCACCCAAGCCCCACCCCCCTGTGCACCCCCACTCTTGACCCAACACCCCTCTCATCCCACCCACCACCCTTCCCCACATACAGACGGGGAGGGGAGAGGGATGAGGGGGGTGGTGGGTCATTGGAATACTTCCTCATTTTCACAGCATGACTGTGCTCTTAAAGGCACTTCCCCATTTTAAAGAACCAAAGGAGGGATCATGAACTTCCCTTTCTTTCGTGCTTGAAGAGTTAAAGTGAATATACTCGATGGAACTGAATGTTATAAAAAAAATTAAGTTATTCCCTGAAGTAGAACATGGACAAATATTTGTTGGTTCGCTCTTTGAGTGGAATGAAAATATGAAAGGGAAGAAGTGCTTTAATCAGTAAGTTTCAATCTTTCATTGTCTCAATTTTACATTTGCTTTTATGGGAGGGAAGGGGATAGGGGGGGGGGGGAGAAAATCAGTCTCCTATTTTGGGATTTTGGGGCTTGAATTAGAAAGTTTTTCCCTTTCCCCCATTCATTTGAATGAAAGTCCCAGAAACCCCATTTATCATCTACTTCTGTGTTAACCCGTGGAGCACAGTGAAGTTAATCATTAAGAAGTGGAAGGCGTATGGTACTATCAGGACCATGTCTAGATCAGACTGTCCTTCCAAACTGGATAACCAAGCAAGGAGGAGATTGATCAGAGAGGCCACCAAGAGGCCAATGGAAACTTTGAAAGAGTGACATGTCTTTATGGCAAAGACTAGCCACTGTGTGTGTGACAAACATGGAGAACTTTCGTCCAGATAGGGTTTTAACTCGGACCCTGAACGTGACAACTGGTGTCCGGAGCAGGATTTTTCGAGCCAACCCCTCCCAACCACACCATTTGGCATTGGGAAGGGATTCTTGAATCCATCGGGACACGACAACTGTCAGGTCGTGGGATTCGAACCATGGCTCTGACAAGTCAGGAGTGTCAGGAGTATGGGACCATGACATTTGCTCCCAGAGCGAACTAGGCTTAAAAAAAAGAAAAAGAATTGGGAATCTAAATTGTTAAACGATCGCCTCCACCATTGAGAGAGAGAGAGAGGTGGTTGTAAGAATCGAGGTACAAAGTGTAATAAATAAATTTTGTTTGGGGAGATTAAACGTGAGCGCAAAATGGCGGATAGGCACGAAATGGCAGATTGGTACGAGATGGTGATGTTCATGTTACGTAGTAAGGATGAATAAAGTATGCCGAAGGTGGAGCTGTTTGATAGACATAGGGTTAAGGTTTCTCACGTCTCGAGCTGGGGCCCCACCACCGGGTTCCTCTCATGGAGGACGTTGGGAGTCTCTAAGAATTCACATCGAATAGTAGCGGATTGGCCTCACTAAAGCAAATGACAATGCAGCAGTTTATGACAAGGTTCAATCAGATGATGGTCCTATTGAGAGGTGATGTAAAGGTAGCACAAAACCAACAGAAGAGTGATATGCAACGAATGATTGGAAAGATGCAAAAACTGGTTCAGGACATGAAAGCAATACACCTTGGGTCCAGGGCCGATGTACAAGCAATGTGCAGTGGGGTAAAGGCTGAGGAAGAGACCGGGCTGGTCGAGGAGGTGAAAGCTCAGTCAAAGGCATTATAAGGACAGATTGATGAAAAAAAAATGAAGGAACAAGGGAAAGAATCGAAGGGAAAAATTAATGGAATAGAGAATGACATGAAGGGGATGAATGAACAAGTGAACAAAATTAAGAAGGAAATAACACAGGAACTGGGGGCACGGAATTATGGAGTGAGGGAAATGATTGAACGAATGAAAGATGAATGAATGAACAAATGAATGAAATAACAAAGGAATCCATCCATCCATTGGGACCAAACTCTGTGCAGTGTTGGTGCTGCCTCAGCAGTCTCCTTGGCTATTGGGCACAATCCTGGACAGGTCGCCACTCCGACACAGTATACCAGCATGCTGGCACTCATTTTGCCAACCTCGGAAGGATGACAGGCCGAGTCAACCCCACCTGGTATTAATACAACAGCAAAGGGGGATTTGAACTCAGGATCCTTGGATCCCAAGCCCACCACCCTCACCATTAAGCCAACACCAGGCATACAAAGGAATGAAATCAAGGAAATGAATGGACAAAATTGATGAACAAAGAAATGAAATAGCAGGATTTGACCTGGAGGGCTATCCCATCTGGGTGGATTCCATAAAGCAACAGCAGGTGGAGTAATTGGGATTTTGTCAGCATCAGGATGGCAGTTTGGAGCAAAAGTTGGAAACTCGTGTAACAAAACAAGAGCTGGTGTTAGCTGATAAAGGCTTATGGGAGCCACAACTGACTGGGGAAATGATGGATGGAACGTTACAGGAGCAGCTGAATATTTGGGACAAGCCATAAAGGGAGAGAAGATAGAACCAAAGGTTTCTGTTCGCCTCAATGGTGATGTTAATGGTCCTGTCGAGACCATGCTTGGGCTGACTGACTCTTACGAAATTGAGTTGGACTTGCAGCATTTTGACATTGGGAATGTTGCTGAACAGGCTTGAGCCGATTTGGCAGAGCCAATGTTTAAACCACTTGCAGAACATGCAGGGGAGGAGAGTTGTCGCAACGGCAGCTTACCGTTGGTTGAGAGGGAGGCTTATTAAGATTTGACATAGCACATGTCTGCAACATGATGGCAAATAGATTTCACAGCATCCATGGTGTTCGAGTTGCAGCTGCCTCCTCCAATGTGCTGTTCCAGTGTGTGTGCCATCCTCCAGGAGTCCTCTGAGCTGGCAAGCCTGTTTGTAAGTTTCACAGATTGTGGCATCCACTGTTCACAAGTCCTCAAAAGATGTTGGACCTTTGACCTCATGCAGAAGCAGTCTCACGTAAAAGCATTCAAAACTATTAGGATGGACAGTGTACACAGGGCCAGGTGCATCACTGGCTTTGATGTCTGGTACAGTTTGTCCTGCTCTGCAGAAAGCAAACTTCTTCTTGCTGCCAACATTCCATGTGTAGTACTTGGGTATTTGATGATACAACAGTGTCTTAGCGAATTCATCATCTTGGCAGAGATTGAAGAAAGCAGTGAGAGTTGTATCTTGTGGGACTTGGGCGTGCTCACATACATTCTCCTCAGTGAGGTACACTCTCTGGCCATTCTCAAGGTGCACACCGAGATGAACCACAGTGGGATGTCGCTCATGAATTGAGAAGTTCAGGATCCTCCAGATGGCTTCATTGCTGCTGACGTATCTTCCCATTTCGTATTGCCGAATCTCATCGTGCACAGTCCCATCCATTGTCAGGCCAAATACAGCCATGTCAGATCCTTTGTTGGCATACGTGCACACATGTTTGATGGGTTTCACAGAGTGGCAGTACTCATCATTGATGTGTGCATTGAATAGCCATGTGAGGAGTGGACAGAATGGAACACTCCACCTATTGGCAACTTCTATCTCACAACCACGAATCCTGATGGTTGTTGTGAATCCACCATCTTCTGGTTTTCTCCGACGATATAGTGGGTATCCATTTTGTCCAGTCTGTGTCTCTTTCAGAAGATATCGTGGGAACCTTTTTATGCATTTGTTATCTTTCATCCATGGTGAGTTTGGATTGATGCTTCCACAAGGACCATGCACCATCTCTGTTTTGACAGTGCTGAACAGAAGTGTATCAATTACTGGGTCTGAAAATTCAGCACTGATGAAGTCATCCACTCTGTGCATATAAAGTTCATCTTGGAGCCAAGTCAGAATGTGGGCATGTGGCAGGCCACGCTTTTGCCACTCAATTGTGTACATGTCGCACCCAATGGCTCCAAAAGTCTTTCCATTGGTGATGACATTCATCAATGCCTTCACTTTTTTGCCGGAATACTCTTACCAGCAAAGCATGGCGATGCTGTGGTTTTTGGCCTGACATCAGTTCATTAACCACTTCCTCCCAAGCTGGATTGCAGGTGAAGGTGATGAAGAGATCAGGATGGCCATCATTTCTCACATATGTCATGGCACCTTGAGTGCGCTCATGCAAGTAGCAGGGACAACCTGTGAAACTGGAAGGCAAGATGACCAATTGGCCAACATTGGCGTCATTTCCATCATTGTTCATGGCATCCCTGAGGTGAACATAGTTTTCGACTCAGAGTCTATTTTGGTTCTTTCAAATGAATCTCAGCCTTTCTGCCTAAATTTTGGCATACATATCCACAACAAATTGGTGGAAGAGATCTTTGCAACACAAGATGTGATTGAAATTACCAGCTCTCAGCATAATCCTGTAGGCATAAAAGTCCATGGCAGAAATGTTCTTTTCACTTGGCAGTCCTGTTGCTGGGTCTATTTGTTGCAGTTTAATATCATATCCATCATCACCCTGCCAGAAAAGTAGTGGATACTGAAGTGCATCATATGATGGGTGAAACTCAGCAATTCTCTGGAGGGAGTCGTTTCTGAGTTGCCTCACAATGTCTCAATCGCCAAGTTGTTCATCAGCTAGGACGACAGCCACTTCTGATATGGAGGGTGCATTGAAGCATTGCTCATGCTCCCCAGCTGGAGTTTTGTCTGAATGAATGACAATTTTGTACTCAGGTGTCATCTTCTCCACGGCACATTTGAGACTCTGAACACAATGGTTTTCCTTGTGGAGCATATCTTGCAACTGCAACACCACTTCCAACTTGGTTTGAATGACATTGTTGCAACACTGTTCAGCCTGCTTTGTATTGGCACCAATGAAGTCGATCTGCAGGAATTTTGGCTCTTTATTCCGTTGTGGCTGGAGACTGCCAATCTGATGATAAACATGTCCCTGCACTTTAAATGTGGGCATGTAGCCAGATTCTCTGATCTCTTTTCTGGTGCCGAAATATGTCATGTTGAAGCATGAGTTGTATTTTCTGATGTTGCTTTGGAAATGACTTGCATTTGGAGTGTTGACTGTCAACAATGTACGAAGAGGTTCAAAAGGAGCATTCATTTGGGTCAGCCGAACCTTGCCGCTATTGTAGCATATCCCTGTCGCTTCTCCTCTCCATTTCATCACATCACAGTGCCTGCAAATAATCGACATTGCGCCAAAAGCAACTACTGAATCAGAAGCATCATCCAAGGCTGGTTTGTAGGAGAATGCAGACTTTTCTTGTCCCCCTCCAGGGCTTTTTCTTGGATGTAGTCATTCTTGTTGCATTTGCCTCTCATCTTCTTTCTTTCTCTTGATGCATTTCAGCTGCTCCTGATGCAGCCATTCCAGTTGCATTTGCCCCTTGTCTTCTTTTTTGCTCTTCAGGAGTTATGGATGCTCGAGATGCAGCTTTTGTTGCGGGATTTCCCTTTCATCTTCTTTCCTGCTGTTGAGGAGTTTCAGCCAGTCTGAATGCAGCCATTGCTTCTGCATTTGCTTCTCGTCTTGCTGCTTGCTGTTGAGGAGCTTCAACTGCTCTGGATGCAGCCATTGCTGCCACGTTTGCTTCTCATCTTGCTTCTTGCTGTTGAGGAGTGAAGGCTGCTCTGGATGCAGCTTTCGCAAGTAGTTTTTTTGTCAAGTTCGCTTCTTGTACATTTCCTTCTTTAGGTAGGAGCCACTTTCCTGCAAAATAAAGGAGGGAGACAGGGAGAAGGGGAAAGCGAGGAAGGGGGGATTAGAGCGACGCCTTACCAAACGTCAGAACACACCCCTAGAGGGTGGAGATGCAAGAGTGGGAGGTTGCAGAGAGAGGATATATACGAGTATATATATATATATATATATATATATATATATATATATATATATATATATATATATATATATATATATATATATATATATGTATCGTGGAGTTTTTTTATATGTATGAATGTCGAAGTGAAAACACATCACACAGAAAGTTAAATACAGCAATGTTGTCTAAAAATGAAATTGCACATTTTCAGTGGTCGAGGCACCACCCGAGAGACCACCCTCCATCACACACCTCGGTCGATGTGACATGGAGGACATATATTATATATACATATATATATATATATATATATATATATATATATATATATATATATATATATATATTGTTGCGGGCTGGCGTTTGGGTGAGAAGACCACTGGGGAGGGGGGGGGCTAACTCGGCTTCCACCAGACCCCCCGGAATTGTAGGCCGTCGCACACGGATAATTCCGCAGGTCGCTAACCGACCGTGAACGCCAATAACTGAACCTCGTGACCTAGGGTCCTCTCGTCTATGGGTTAACCGGGTTACCTAATTAGTCACGTGATTTATTTACCGGGGATCGCCCTCGGTACGCCTTGTCCGAACCGGATCACTTTACCGGGACGGATGCAGCCGAGCGACACTGCCAAGGACGTACCGGCTAAAAGGAATGGGTTGTTGGGAATAAAGTCCTGGCTAAGCTCGGATTCTGACCATGCTGGATCATTGATGGAACAGACAAAAACGAGCTGGGAACATTTCTAATAATAATCTATTCACAATCATGTGAGGAATGGTATGTGGCACATTTAATAGTTTTATTGTGGTGTGCAATGCAGGGATAGAAAGAACGGTGAGAGGTGCGGCAATATTAGAAGCAACCTACAAAGGACACAGAGCAGACTTAATGCGAAATAATAATTATAATCTTCTGCACTCTTAACTTATGTGGACAGGCGCTAGGACAACACACACACACACACACACACACACACACACACACACACACACACACACACACACACACACACACACACACACACACACACACACACACACACACACACACACACACACACACACACACACACACACACACACACACACACACACACACACACACACACCCCAATGAAGAGAAGTTATTGAAGCAAGAAAGGAGAGGAGTTGAGGCTGCGGCCTCTCGGTACCTTGTACAATTGATTGCCTGAACGTGCCACCAATACGTTTGTGGGGCTGCTCCATGATGTGATACCTCCCGACAGCTGGCGCGTCGTTTCCGTTTCTTGCTTCGTCACAATTCATGCAGTTGGGAGGTTGGACTCCAGCCGATGACGACCGGAGGGCGGAGTCCAGGCGATGACGACAGGAGGGCGGAGTCCAGGCGATGACGACAGGAAGGCGGAGTCCAGGCGATGACGACAGGAGGGCGGAGTCCAGGCGATGACGACAGGAGGGCGGAGTCCAGGCGATGACGACCGGAGGGCGGAGTCCAGGCGATGACGTCAGGAGGGCGGAGTCCAGCCGATGACGACCGGAGGGCGGAGTCCAGCCGATGACGACCGGAGGGCGGAGTCCAGCCGATGACGACAGGAGGGCGGAGTCCAGGCGATGACGACCGGAGGGCGGAGTCCAGGCGATGACGACAGGAGGGCGGAGTCCAGGCGATGACGACAGGAGGGCGGAGTCCAGGCGATGACGACCGGAGGGCGGAGTCCAGGCGATGACGTCAGGAGGGCGGAGTCCAGCCGATGACGACCGGAGGGCGGAGTCCAGGCGATGACGACAGGAGGGCGGAGTCCAGGCAATGACGACAGGAGGGCGGAGTCCAGGCGATGACGACAGGAGGGCGGAGTCCAGGCGATGACGACAGGAGGGCGGAGTCCAGCCGATGACGACAGGAGGGCGGAGTCCAGCCGATGACGACCGGAGGGCGGAGTCCAGGCGATGACGACCGGAGGGCGGAGTCCAGGCGATGACGACAGGAGGGCGGAGTCCAGGCGATGACGACAGGAGGGCGGAGTCCAGGCGATGACGACAGGAGGGCGGAGTCCAGGCGATGACGACAGGAGGGCGGAGTCCAGGCGATGACGACAGGAGGGCGGAGTCCAGGCGATGACGACAGGAGGGCGGAGTCCAGGCGATGACGACAGGAGGGCGGAGTCCAGGCGATGACGACCGGAGGGCGGAGTCCAGGCGATGACGACCGGAGGGCGGAGTCCAGCCGATGACGAAGTCCAGCACGTGTGGGAGACAATGAAGGGAAGAGAGAGAGAACGAACGGCCCCACGGTCCACTTTTTGTAGAACCAGCGATGCAGGGCGTGGGGCCACCCAAAAGCGATGCGTCATCACCCGAATCGGACGTTCTGATTGGCCCCAGCCCCCCGCGCGGCCCGGCCTCAATGGCCGGAAGCGGCAACAGTCCACTTCCAGCAAGATGGCCCCAAGCCGTGAAAATGTCTCGTTCCGACCTCACGACATGATATGAATCGCCCACACCAAAATCCACGTCATGAATTGCCTTGTAAGAACCCCGGGTGGTGCCCTGACGACCGGCTGAAGGTGGCGTCGGTCCCTCATGCCTTCCCGGGTGCCTCCGGTTAGCGCTGATCAATGCCTGCTCCGTGATGCATCACGAGGCCCGAGCGATCCGGACTGCGCAGCATGCTTCTGCCTGATCGCGGCTTCGCTGGCTGGAGAGGAGAGGGAACGTCCGCCGTCTGTGGGGAACACCCGCAGCCGCCAGCGAGGACCGACGGTAAAGTGTGAGGATAAATCCACACATGCTTCATGCAGCACGCACGGATCCACCATGGCCCACGTGGTCAGCGCTCACGTTCGCCCGATTCTGCTATTGCGTGCGTGGGGCCAACACCGATCTGTGTCAGAATTTGAGGGGAACGATCTGATATAATAATAATATGGATGTTTGGGAATGAAAAAGGATGTAGATATGTGTCAGATGGAGAAATGGAGGGAAAAGAGGATGCCGATATAATCATTGCAGAAATGGGTTGTAAAGTACGCGCCGGCCGAATCGTGCACAACGTGCTGTGGTTGTCATTTGACTATTTTTGACTTTTGACGATGTAGTTATTGGCACCAAGCTTCGAGCCACGCTCTTGCCGATATTGGGTCATTTGCTTCTGTGTTGTGAAAAACCACATCCGTGCAGCCTCTTTCAGAGATATTCGTGCGTATGCCTTTTCAATGCAACCGGCAATCCCATCCCAGATCATTGGAAACGTCAGATGATCATCTCGTGCTTGAGGCAGAGGTTCGTTGGGGGATATCGCAGTTTCCTCACAGCTGCACTATCGATGCTCGTGTGGTGTCGTTGTGGCTTTCTATCCCACCTCCCCCGGCCGCGGCACGTGCTGCACGTGTTGGCTTCTGCGAGGACGCAAATTCAGATTTACCTCAGGGATAAACAGAAAAGAAGAGTAGAAATGAAGTTTAGTGGTGTAAGCAAACCTAGCTATGAGATCCCCGCAACGCATGTTCCCTTTGACCCACTAGACAAGAGGGAAGGGACTATCTAAACATATTAATGGAATAACTGTCTTGGGACCTCGATGTGTTGGATACCATTGCCTTGGAAGCATGTGGTTCCGAGAACCGCAACAATATCGATGTTGATCTGATGGGTCATATAATGGAAGAACGTACAAAAAGGGGAAACTTAGTGGAAAATATAATTTCACATTTTCAGCGAGCCAGTGGCAATCACTAAACCGTCATATTAAACATTCAACTCCCGGAGATGCCTGAAATGTCAAATTTGTCCAAGTTTTGTCCTTATGATAAACAGGTCATGAAGAAATCGTTGCGGCCTGTTCCAAGTCAAGGCATGGTTGAGTAGGCCAAAAAGCATGGGGGCTTCAGATCCCAGTGAGGTTACCAAGGAAATGCCTTAAGACCCAGAGAGTGAGGTGGCCGAGGATCTCCTGATGAAGGATATAATTAAATAAGGCCGATAATTATCTTCAAATCGGGTGTTTTAATAAACCCAAACACCCAATTTTCACTCTTGCACTTCCTTGGAGTTTTCTTAGTATGCATGCAAAGTTTCAGGCTGCTAGGTTTTATGGGTTTGGTGTTATGGATGAGACACACACACACATACACACATACACACATACACACATACACACATGCACACATACACACATACACACATACACACATACACACATACACACATACACACACATACACATACACATACACATACACATACACACACATTACCTTTCATTCGTATAGATATATTTACTCCCTCACCACCCTCCAATCTAACTGCAGTAAACCGTTGGATGGGCTTGGAGGAATGCAATGCACAAATTCCTCTCTAAGCAGGATGAGAATCACTTGACCACAGGTGATGCTTCAACCCTTTCACAGATTCCTTACACATAGGCCTCCTTGTCCACCCTTAGCACACTTGCAGTCTTATGCCTCAACTCCCAGAATAGTTCAGCTCTGCCATTAATCCTGGCCCTGTGAGTCTGGTCAAAGCTATCCAGTGTCCCTTGAGAGACAAAATTATTCTTCACCCTACGGTGAGTTCTGAGACATCTACTGGCAACTTCAAGGATGATAGTCTTGAAGGCATTCCAGAACTCTTCAGGATTCCCCAAGACAAAGCACCCAGACTCCCCTAAGTCCCCACTCAGCCTGTTCACAAATTCCTCAGCGACCCTTTCATCCTTGAACTTGCCAATATCCAGCCTAGGCTGGGATGTTATCATTCTTCCGCATTTAAGCTGCAACTTCAGAGTTGCTATAACAAGCCTGTGGTGGGTATTGAGGAACCAAGCACACTGTCGACCTTGAAGTTCAAGATCATCCTCCAGTGACCATCAATGAGCACATGGTCAATCTCCTTTGCCACACCACCAGTGTTGGAATACCAAGTCAAGCGATGAGCCTGGTGGTGCTGAAACTATGAACCAGTCACACTAAGTCCATGACTTCTTGCAAAGCCAAGGAACTCAGTGCTATTCTGGTTCACAGTTCCAGACCCATGGGGACCAACACATGTCTCATAACCATCCCAATGAGTTCCAGTCGATGCATTGAAATCCCGAAGAGACTATCAGAGTATCTCACCTGGGGCACTGATCAACCACAGACTCGAGCGTGGCATAGAATGTGTCCTTCATGGTAAGATCACTCGCTTCATATACCAGGGATCACCAGGGAAACGACACCCAAGGAGTGATGAATCCTTATTCTCATAATCTGTTCGTTGACCGGTGTTACCACAGTTATCATTGGAGTCAGCTTATTGGACACAGCTGCAGCAACTCCTTGGGCATGGTAACCATCAGGGCAACCAGACCAATAGTAGGTGTAACCACCCGCCATGAACTTGCCACTATCTGGTCTCCGAAACTCAGTGTTGCAATAACGATGCTCAAATGCTTGAGCCTTGATGATAATAGAGACAAGTGATTGTCCTCTCATAGGGATAGGAAATTCCAGGCACCCACCCAAAGGGACCACCTCAGGATAACCCAAGGATACCTCCGTCTGTTGAATGACACCTCAGCACCACCTCGACACACACTAGCGCAACCTGGCCCAGGAAGTTTACCCCATGCTTTTTCTCCTATCATCAAGAAGTTGGGGTCCCGAAGGCTTTGCCCCATTCCTGTCATCCGTTGAGCTGCCCTGCAAAGGGCAGCAACACAGGAGGTACGTCTATGGAGTCGGATCCTGCCACCAACCTCCTAAAAAATCCTGCCCCCAACATTCTAGAAACGGTAACCCAAATGCAGGATGACATCCACAGACACAGTTGGGCACTCGGTTATGATTGTTATTGTACACATCGAATCAAAAATTTATTGTCTGAGAGTTTCTATATATTTATACTTATTTAAGTTTTCAACGACTCTGTCCTCTGCCTCTAAGAGGATCGTTCAAAATGTTCTCAGGATGAGATACAATAGTCTAAGACACACCAGGGTATTTATATTTTTCAATATATAATCAGTGAGAAAATATAGTTTCATATTGGAAAATATCAAGGTTGGTATTTCTTGGAGAATTGTGAGTTTGTCAGTTGAAAAAACTTTTGAACGTCCCACATAAGAGTTTGATAACTTCCCAAGATCAAACGATTAATCAAACAAACACATCTGAGTTTTGTGTCTAATTTCTGGGTTTTGGTCAGTAATCAATGTAGATGATAATTACTCTATTTCTACACTTGTGAATAACATGAACAACCTTAGGAATCGAACTGTGCACCAGTGGAGCAACAAAACAAGTCTTTATACAATCAATGAAATGACCGATCTGCACTTTTAAAATCACTACTACAACCACTATGAACATGACCACTACAAACACTACCACTATCACGACCACTACAAACACGACCACTATCACTACCACTACCACTACCACTACCACTGCCACCACTACCACTACTAGTAACCCACCTTTTCTTGTGGGGTCAGCCATGAGAAGCTTGGTTCAAGTCTTCATGAACTGGCCAGGCCTGATGTTCAACTACAGGGTGCCCCACAAAAAAAACCAGGAAATTTGGTACAGTTTATTTAAAACAAAACAAAAGCAAACTTAGATGTAGTGTAAAACAAAGATACACTTTATTTTCAAACAAAACAAAAGCAAACTTAGATGTAGTGTAAAACAAAGATCCACTTTATTATATGTGAGTTTATTGATATGGTAAAATATGGCAAAATAAATCTTAAAATCTCAAATTTCCTGGTTTTCTGTGGGGCACCCTGAAGTTAGGGCAGGAATTTGTCCATGGTGCCGGCAATAGCTCACCCACTCTTCGTGAAGGACACAATGGGATCTTTAACATCCACCAACGAATGCTGGAAGACAGGATTTCCATTTAACGTTCTTCCGTGGGACAGCACACACATAGATGAATCGCCCTGACTGTGAAACACTGGGCTGACAGTTTCTCACTGAGTCAGGAATCAAACCCAGGCTCGTCACGTTTGAGGTGAGTGTGCGTACCTCTCGGCCATCCTAACAGCCCTTTAACAACTATGGTGGTAATGATCTCAATTATTCCCATCTTGTGGGGTCAGCCGGGTATATTTTTGGCCAGTCTTTCATGCATGAACTGACTTTGATGATGACTTACTTTGTCTGATATAGTGCTGTGGGGAAATCAATGAACAAACAAGCAGTCATAGACTGGTACTTCAAAATCGTCAACTTGACCTCTGACCTTGTCTAATAAAAGCTGTGTCTAGAGAAGGTAGCGAAGCAAACCAGAAGTTTCTACGATGATTCTGTACCAAACCATAAAAAATCGAATGTTTGACCTCACTGTGACCTTGACCTTTGACCGATTTTGACCAAAATCTAATCAGCACAAGCCATCACCCTCCTGAATCACGTGGTGTAATTTGACATTGGTAGCTTCTTCTGTTCTCGAGTTATCATGCCTACACACACACACACACACACACACACACACACACACACACACACACACACACACACACACACACACACACACACACACACACACACACACACACACACACACACACACACACACACACACACACACACACACACACACACACACACACACACACAGGAAGTCATCAATATACTTACGAAATATTTAGATTTCGTAAGTAACAAGCAGTCATAGACTGGTACTTACGAAATCGTCAACTTGACCTCTGACCTTGTCTAATAAAAGCTGTCTCTAGAGAAGGTAGCGATGCAAACCAGAAGTTTCTACGATGATTCTGTACCAAACCATCAAAAATCATAATGTCGACCGAAGCAAAAATCTCCATTTCTCCACGCAATTATTTAATATTATTTTATTAAAGTCACAAAACCGTAATATTCGGCCATCCACCAACAATCTTAACATAATCCGATGGCTTAGCGAGTCAGGCATGCGATGATAACCTTTATTGGGATAAAAAAATGACTTTTAAACACCATCTTTATCGAAAACACCGTCAGCGCGCACACGGAAAACCTTTAGGTGATCAACGACGCTTCTGCTCGAGCGCGCTGCACCAGGTGACGAGCCGTGACGCGGCGAGTGAAATATTTTTTATACAATCTTAAAACGTCTCCAAAACATCCGATTTTTACCAGAATTTCGACAACCGAGTTTTAAGCGTCCAAAGCGATTGCAAAAACCGAAGACAAAATTAAAATCGAAGTTAAAACGAACTCGTAACATCGACCGAAGCAAAAATACTCCATTTCTCCACATGAATTTACGGAATTATGTTTGTCCTCACTGTGACCTTGACCTTTGACCGATTTTGACCAAAATCTAATCAGCGCTAGCCATCACCCTCCTGAATCACTTGGTGTAATTTGACATTGGTGGCTTCTTCCGTTATCGAGTTATCGTGCACACACACACACACACACACACACACACACACACACACACACACACACACACACACACACACACACACACACACACACACACACACACACACACACACACACACACACACACACACACACACACACACACACACACAAACACAGGACGGAAGTCATCAATATACTTCCGAAATCTTTAGATTTCGTAAGTAATAATTAAAATCAACTAACTTGGTATATCACCACTTTCCTTTCTCCTGCTCAGGCCTCTTTACAAAAACATTTGAACGTCTCAATATATTTTGAGAAAAGTACAAATTTTATTGTTCAGATAACAAAATATCCACTTTTTAATAGGTTAGAAACTATTCCCTGGCTTTTACAGGAACTCTTTCGAAGGTTAGTGGTGTTAAGAAACTTTTGGAAATGGATAAAATGATATTTGCACTGCTGCTGCATAGTCTGCGTTTCACATATTCATGCTGGAGGAAGCAGCATGTGGATATCATCAAAGTTTAAAGGGTTGGTGTTCTATCACATCTTGAAAATAGACTGAAAACCCTCTTTATACCACCAGAGAAAACATATTATATATGAACTTCGTGTTGGTGATCATCCGTCAATGTCGGCAAAGTATAAAAGTCACATTTTCTGGACTGATTTCTATTTTCATATGCAGTGTTGCTGTCCACTTGATTGCCTCAATGATAGATAAGTCATGTGTATGGGATTTGTATTGGTCCAACAGTGCTCCTCTTTGAGTTGCTTTGGAAATCAGTGCTGATGACATAAAAGCATGAGGAAAGCTGTCTCAGTTCCTTATACAGTGAATAGAAGACATTTGCTTTCACTAATTCATCTGCTCCACATGTCTATTGTTGAGATTCAAAGAAAGGTTAGGGAAGGTTTTTCAAGGTTGACTCATGCATGAAATCCAAATGTGTTGTTGGCTGATTAGCTAGAAGTAAAGGTGGATCTGCAATTCAGAGGGAGAACTTGGGGGAACTACCTTTTCTTCCGTGCATTAGAAGGATAATCGATAAACAAATTCAATCGATAAATTAACATACAATCTAGGATTTGAACCTGCAATCCTTGTATATTTAGGTAGCTGTGGGTTCACATGAGAGCACCAAACAGCCCAATCTTAAAAAAAATTCCAGTATCTTCATCTTTTTCTTCTTTATGATTATTTTTTTCCATTCACTCTTTTGTGTTTACTTCTTTTCTAACTCGTTTCTTTTATGTTTCTCTCTGTCCTTGCCTATATATATATATATATATATATATATATATATATATATATATATATATATATATATATATATATATATATATATATATATATATATATATATATATATATATATATATATATATATATATATATATATATATATATCGCTGCTGAAAGCATTATGTTTTGGGCCTGGCCGTCTGTCCGTCCGTCCATGCTGTGATGATTTTGTTTCCGCAATAACTTGTGAACCACTGAAGATATATATATATATATATATATATATATATATATATATATATATATATATATATATATATATATATATATATATATATATATATATATATATATATATATATATATATTACCAAACTTGGTACAAAGGTGTATTATAACGCAAAGATGAACAGATTCGATTCTGGGGGTCAAAATGTCATGTGACCTTTATCTGAAAGTATTAGATTTTCGTTGGCACGATAATTTTTGAACCGTGAAAGGATAAAAGCCTTTGGTCAAGTGCCCTTTCATTGAAATCTGTGTCACTGCAATAACTTACAAACCACTCAAGAGACTTCAACCATATTGACACATGTAGGGACTGTTGTGTGCAGATGAACTGATTCCATTTTAGGCTGAGCAAGTCAATGATGAAGGTCATATATACCTTCTTCTTCTTCTTTTGGCTGCTCCCGTTAGGGTCGCCACAGCGGATCATCCATCTCCATTTCGCTCTATTCTCCACATCTTCCATCGACACTCCAACCACCCACATGACCGCCCTCACCGCATCCATGAACCTCTTATTTGGCCTTCCTCTTCTCCTACCTGGCGGCTCCATCCTCAGCATCCTTCTCCCGATATACTCCGCTTCCCTCCTGTGCACATGTCCAAACCATTTCGATCTCACCTCTCTCGCTTTGTCTCCAAACCGTCCTACCTGCGCTGTCCCTCTAATATACTCATTCCTTATCCTGTCCATCCTCGTCACTCCCAACGAGAATCGCAGCATCTTTAACTCTGCCACCTCCAGCTCCGCTTCCTGTCTTTTTGTCAGCGCCACCGCCTCCAAACCATACAACATAGCTGGTCTCACTACCGTCTTATATACTTTCCCCTTCACTCTTGCAGCTACCCTTCTGTCATGAAAGGTCATATATATATATATATATATATATATATATATATATATATATATATATATATATATATATATATATATATATATATATGACCATATATATATATATATGACCATATATATATATATATATGACCATATATATATATATATATATATATGACCATATATATATATATATATATATGACCATATATATATATATATATATATGACCATATATATATATATATATATATATATGACCATATATATATATATATATATATATATGACCATATATATATATATATATATATATATATATATATATATATATATATGTATCTATATATAAATATATATATATATGTATATATGTGTGTGGAGCTGTTGAACAGCTCCCAAGATGAAAGCAGCCATTTTAATAGGATTACCTTTTCTTAAAATTGAATGTAGCATTTAATTGAGGAAGCCAAAGCATTTAAGATGCTCTCAGTAAGCTACCGTTTTTGACTGTTGGTAATCAAAGCAAGTCGGCTATATCTCTCTCTCTCTCTCTCTGTCTCTGTCTCTGTCTCTGTCTCTGTCTCTGTCTCTGTCTCTGTCTCTGTCTCTGTCTCTGTCTCTGTCTCTGTCTCTGTCTCTGTCTCTGTCTCTGTCTCTGTCTCTGTCTCTTTGTCGTGCAGCTGAACATCTGGCTTTCTTGTTGGCCCTTGTAACAACATTCTTTGAGCCTTGGGCTCGGAGAAGCCCAATCATAAATCAGCACTGTTTTGGTATAGTTCAAAAGGGAACATCTTGTAGTAGAATGAGACGATAATATATATATTGTGATAAAGATCTGCCTGATCAATAACAGATCTTCTTGCTTGTGAAAAGATAAATGCTTTGTCAGGCCAGGAGAGAATATTTGCTGGGGTGTTGTTACTTTCAAAGAAAACGATATCTTAGAAAGGAAATATAAAGCTGATGGAAGTTGGGGAAATCATGAAAACAGATGAGCAGGAAAAGTATATATAAAGTAAACCAAACTGCTTGCGGGCCAGAGTTTGACTGAGCTGGTATACTGTAGGTATTGTGTGCCTTTCTACTCTCGTGTACACTTTTGAAGCGTATTAAAAGCTCTTCTCTACGACGATTGGTGTAGTCATTGTTTGATTGCAGACCCTGATCTCGACATTTTGGCGTAGTTGGCAAGGGGTAAAAACAGAGCAAAAGAGGGGAAGTTCTTGCTTGGTGAGACAAAAAGAGGACAGCAGCCGGCCGGCTTAAAGATAAGGTAAGAACTGCCTCTTTTTCTCGCACCGGGACATAAAGGTTCGCTGCTCTTTGTGATCTGTACTTATCTTAAAAGAACGAGAAAAGAGGGAGCTTTGTGCGCATCAAAAAGAAGGGTACCCCCGGGGGTTAAGTGTTCGCAAGGGGGGTTGCAGGTGATGCTTACAGGCTCATCTAAGAAATCCCTGGAGAACAGTGTCTAAAGGGGAGATTGCAAGGTTCAAACCCTGGGAGGGTAATCTGAGAAATCTCCAAGAGACAAGGTATTTCTGTGGGAGATTGAGGACGTGGAAGGTGTGCAAGGGAGTGTGAGGGTTCGTGGAAAGGTGTGAAAGACACTCAACCCAACCCGAGACCACCCCAGGCAAAACACTGACCAGTCCAAGAATACTCTAGAAATGATTCAGGGAAAGTGGGAAAATAAAGCTGTCACGGAAATTATGGACCAAGGTAATGTGATCAATTGGAATCATGCTATGAATGAATATAAAAGTACCCATATGCATTCCTCGAATAAGATTCGTTAAGATATGCATTTGTGAATAAGCCCGAACCAAACTTGAAGCGTGTAAGATGTGTAGGGAAGAAGCATGACAAATAAATAATGTTGGAAAAACAAAAAAGAAAACTTGTAAGTGTTAAGATTAAAGGAATAAGTTGAGAAAACACCTTACCCCACCCGGGCAACTGCAGTACACACAGCAGGGAAATCAAGAGAGAATACCAGGTAACCCATCTGAGGGTTACCTTTATCCGTCGAGGTTGTGTCCAAACCTGGAAGGTACGAGGTCGCTGACCACGACTTTTGCCTTCCCGGTGAGGAGGTGGAGGAAAAACGCAGGCGGAAGGGAAGGTTACAGTGCAGCCAACTCAAAATCGGTAAAATATCCATTAAAAGAACAGGAATTGAGATTAGTTCTGATGTGATAATAATTGGAAATTTAAAGCGAAGTTCTGAAAGAACAGCGGACGAAGCTCGGCTGCTCGTGAAAACGATGTGTGGAAATGGAAGGTGGGAGGGAATGATAACCCACAGAGGGAAGGATGCCCCATTGTGAGAATGATAACCCACAGAGGGAAGGATGCCCCATTGTGAGAATGATAACCCACAGAGGGAAGGATGCCCCCATTGTGAGAATGATAACCCACAGAGGGAAGGATGCCCCATGGTGAAGTGGAGGAATGTGTGCGCCTTGCCTGAAGGGTAAAGGTGGGGGTCGTGTTCCTCTTTGAGATATTTTTTTTTAACGACTCCAAAACGAGTCAACGGGAGAATTTGTGGCAGATGTGCCGAATAAAGCCTTGATTGTGATCTCCAAGTCCAGGAGTCCATACAACACCAATTAAATTGGGAATTATTTAATCACGGTTGGAAAGAAATTAAAGGTAATTTAATATAGAGTCAAATAGTTCTGAAATGTGTTTAAATTAATTTGTATACGTTTTAATGTGTGGGTCGAACGTGTGTACGCAGTTTGTTGTGGATGTGGAGATGGGGAGAGACGCGGGACCAAGGTGCGAAGGAAGGAGGAGTATGATAAAAGGTGGGGGCGAGCTGTGTCGAAGTGCACATGCTGTGCCCAGAGGCGTGCTGTGTCTTCACTCGTCGGTGAATGAAACAATGACATCCAAGAACCAGGACAAAGACATTAGGCAAGCTGCAGAAATGCTTTTTGGGGGAGATGACTAGTGGTCTTTGAACACGCGGCCATTGCGGGCCTTGTCACGGAGCATTAATCCTCTGCCTGGCGCGATCAAGTTTTTTTGTATGAAAGCGGACAGAGGAGCATGTCTTGTCCTTATATGAGCCTCTATCTGTCAGGATAAATTATTTGGATTAAAATTGACCATAAAAGCGGTTATCGTGCTGAATGTGTTGGTGCCCTGATGTGAAGTGCGGGCTGTGCGCGAGTTTTGCTTGGGAGAGTCGGGCTGCGTGAAGTTTGCCTGAATACGGGGAGAGGCTTTGGAAAAGAAATATATTTTTTTTTAACCGAGTGAGGCACGGAAAATTATCAACACGGTTGGTTGCATCATTATTGTGAGGATCTCGGTTTTACAATCAATTGTGGTTGGCATCTGTGGTTGAATGTACGAAGTAAGCCGTGTGTGGAGCCCTCGAAGGAGGGAGGGCTATACGGTGTGCGAGATGGAGCGTGAAGCACGAGTGTGGTCAACATCTGGGCCGCATTGAAATCGGCCGTGCCGAGGGTGCTGTGTAAATTTTAAAAGCAGTTCATCCTGGCCTTGTAAGTTTGCAAGTACACATGTGCAAATGGACAAGACCATTGTGTGCTGGACCCTGAGTAAATTCCACAATGTGCCAACCCCCTACAGCCCCCTGCACCTCCGAAGAGTCTGGAGGTATGGCTGCCCTTTGAGCTGTGCAGCCTCGGTTCAAATCTCAACGCAGCTCTAAAACTGCCACCCTGGTGTTTCACATGCACTGCAAAGTTTGCTAACATCGGTTCGTGAACATTAAAGATCCCACGATGCTTTTTGTGAAGAGTTGGCAAGTTATTGCAGGCACCCTGAACATTAAGCTACAAAACTGCTGCTCGAACGTGCAGGGGCACAGCTGCTGTCAGGATTGGCATGGGTCGGGACTCGAGTCGTCAGTTGTGTGCAGTACGTGGCGACAGATTAGTATCAATTGTCACAAGGACGTGTCAGTGCAAATGATGCAGTGTCCCTCCACCGATACACACATTGGAATAAATAATCTCACTGACCTGGGTGGAATGACAGGCTGAGTCAACCTCAGGAACCAGGGATACTGAGAGTCAGGAGTCGCCAAGAGCCACAAACAATAGACAGTGTGCCCTGACGGTTTGAAAGAGTAAATGCGAATCATGCAAGTGAGGTGCGAAGTGTGTGTTGGGATTTACTTTAGGCTCATGTAAAAGATAATTGAGAATTTGGCAGATTTTAAAAACAATTACCATGACATGTTTGAATGAAGAATGAGTTAAAATCGCAACTGTGGCTGTGGACATAATTACATACGTAACTCAGCCGGGAACAGAGGAAAATACTTTATTTTATTTTATTTTGGGCAGCACCAAATGCTTTGCAGAAGTGTGGTCCAAATGGATGAATGGATGATATCTGATTAGGCAGTGTTGGTTGACTCACTGCTGGAGTAAAATGTGGTCATCGAAAGATGTCCGATACTGGACATAACTGTCAGGGTATGTAGTGTACACTGAGAATAACATCTTGGAAAGTGATTCTGTGCTAATTGCGGTATGCAATCTAGCCGAGGGTGAAAGCATATTCCTGATATGTGTATACTGTACAGATGGCACAATGTAGGGGAACTGTGGAAATAAGAGGATATTTAATGTCGCAAAGTGTGCTAGTCAAGAATAGTTAAATCGATAGTAATATATTGAGCACATATGAAGAAAAGAAAAACTACAACAACGACATCCTCCCTGGCTACCTTCCACCATTGGCCTTTCCGATGAGCATACGTGCCGAGCGCCTGTGGGGGAGTTATTTGGCAATCAACGCTACCTAACTACCTGGTGCTTGCAGCGGTATCGAGTTGCAGGTGCGAGTACCATCGAGCCGGATTGTCAAGGATTGCACGAGGCAGGAAGGTCCAAGGAAGCTTCTCATCTCCAGCTCACCTTCCCTCCGAGGGGGGAGTATCAATAACGACCCAACGGGGTCCCTTTTTTGGGGGGGGGTGTGTCTGGTGGGGGCCAGTCCTTAAGCAGCACCTGTATGGGTGCTTGTGTATAAATTTCCATTTATTTTATATTCTATTGACTCTGCCCTTATGTGCTTCTTATGGGCTTCATGATGGTGCCCAGGGAGCCACTGGGTTGTCTGGACCGCCTGGAGAAGCGGGAGGCAGTGGAACTGTTGGTGGTTCAGGTCCTATCGGACCTCCAGGCCCAAGTGGTCATGATGGCATGATTGGCCCTCATGGCAATGCTGGAGACAGGAGTCTGCAACACCAGGACGCCAAGGGGCGATTGGGATAATTGCACCATCAGGATCATCTGGGTCAGCGGGTGAGCAAATGGTGGGTGCAGGTGAGCACATGCATCTGTGGTGAAGGTAGTGGTGTGAACCCATGGGTCGGTTCAGACAGGCAGAATTCACATCTTTGTTTACGTTGAGATCTGAATTTGTTGTCTTCTGACGTCAGCATCGGTTGGTATTTTAAAAACGCGTTTTTCATATCATAGCAGCCACCGTACCTGGGAAGGTTCTCTGTGCATTGTATTTTCATAATGGTAGACCGTGGGGCTATGTACGCTCTCTGATGACGACCAACTTATGAATGGGAAAGAAAGGTGCGGTCGGTGGAACTAACTCTACTGCTCCCTCTAGCGGTCGTGCTTGCTGCTGATACCCAGCCCCCACAACAAAGTGGTTACCCAAAAGGTGTTTTGCTCGTTTTGGCTCATAAAACTGAGCTGCACGAACAAAAAGGACATGATGTAGAAGGAGGTGCTGAGAATATGGTACACTCAAGAACTTGCAGTGGTGGGAGAAAATCGAAAATTTGTAAAATCGAAAGTTTTGGAAGCAGCTATGTATTATCAAATGTTTGTGGTGTGCACTGCCTTTGGGCTGTTGGTTGCATCACTGGTTGGAGCATGACTGTGCTGCTGATGCGGTGTCCCTATTACCAATGTACTGATGTTCATTTTTTTTGCCAGTCTTAAAGGAGTGACAGGCTGAGTTAGCCCTCTGGGGTTCGTTTCGTGGTAAATGAAAGTTGAGCTCAGGGCTCTGGGATCCTGGTCACCAATTTAAGGGCATGGCCAAACAGTACATATAATTATTGGTAGAATGTCTGTAAAATATATGGACATGTATAAATGAATATTAACTCTTGTGATGCGAATAAATATTGTGAAAGAGTTTGACAACAGGGTGTTCGAATGGAGGAACGTCCTAAAGATGCAGTGGACTGGACTTTTTCAGGTATTATTGGTTACCCAAGGAGCTGTCAAGAAAAGGTAAGCCAATCATGGATTCACGCATCTCATTGCAAAAGGATACAGGAAATTGTAAAGAGAAAGAATGTTTCTGGAGGTTTATGACAGATGTGGCAGTGTTTGATTCGCATGTGTATAATTGTGATAATATGGACAATAACAGATAGTGAGGATATTTTGGGAATGTCATAGAGATCAGAATGTATGGTAGGGGAAACAAGGAATAGGTTGTGACAGGGTGCACAGGGAAGAAAAAAAAAAAAAGGTAAACATTGGGATCAATTGCATTAGGAAGGCGTATATGGGAAAACACTTATAGGGCCCTTTTATACAATTATGCATCTCGTGTGCCACGGGATGAAGGGGACAAAGGCATTGTACGCCTGGAACAAGGCATATTGTTATATGAAGGGATAACTGGGACAAGGATAGAGATAAGAATACGAATAAATAATCTTGCAGAATCCCAGAAATCATTAAATGGTATATTTCTGTGACCTAGCGGAACACCTAAGGAAGGTTACTGCAGAGTACCATGACTATTTTAAAGAAGAAGGGTTCAGATCATGGTATGGGTAATGGAAGTGTTTGGTGAAGGGGGAACATGGATATTCCACATATTGATCGTTGGCCTTATGATATTCAGTGTTATTGTCATCATGGCATAAAAGTAATGGTGTGTGTGTGTGTGTGTGTGTGTGTGTGTGTGTGTGTGTGTGTGTGTGTGTGTGTGTGTGTGTGTGTGTGTGTGTGTGTGTGTGTGTGTGTGTGTGTGTGAGAAAATTTACCACAGTGACACAATGGTGGTGCATGAAGTTCCCCTGGACCAACCATCTCTGAAAACCCAGAAAATGAAGAACCTAGTTTAAAATTTAGTCGAGACACCGTGATGGTGGTATTATTTTTTTGGGAAATATGAAAGTAAAGACACAATTGCTTTCGGGAGTAAACACTCTGCTTACACTCACATTGGATGAGTGTCTCGAATTGCTTGTACCAATGACGAAGATGGAAAGAAATGTTATCTAAACATTGCCTTGTTGGAAAATGTTGGGACTTTTCTTTAAAAATTTTCTTTCACTCTGGCTTGCAGTTTATAAAATTATATTCTTACTTGTTGTTTATAAAAAATTATATTCTTGTTTGCTGATATTCTTTTTGTTGGTTCATAAAGAACACGATATATAGATTCTTACTTGTTGTGTATAAAAATTATATTCTTGTTTGCTAATTCTGACTTGTTTATAAAAATTATATTCTTGTTCATAAAGAACCATAGTTAGTTGGAAATATATGTACCTTTTTGTGTGTGTGAAATAATTTTTGTGTGAGTTGGTTTTGAAAGGTAATTTTTGCTTCCTCATAACCTATATTCAAGTTATAATTGTTGAAATGCATCCACTATTCTATAGAGGGGTGGGCTGGTCAGGATGGTAGAGGGGGGGCTTTTCTATGAGGCTAGAAAGTGCGGGCGGAGCTTTCGTGACGTTATGGCCCACTTGGAGCTACTCATAAAAGTGTGCCACTTCTGGAAAAGACTCCCGTCTACCACCTTACCGCTCCATCAAGATTCCATCTCTAAAAATTATTATAATTGTGGTGTTCCTTTTCCACTATGTTTCTAAGTAACAGAGGGTCAAATGTGGAGCTGTTGAACAGCTCCCAAGCTGAAAGCAGCCATTTTAATAGGATTACCTTTTCTTAAAATTGAATGTAGCATTTAATTGAGGAAGCCAAAGCATTTAAGATGCTCTCAGTAAGCTACCGTTTTTGACTGTTGGTAATCAAAGCAAGTCGGCTCTCTCTCTCTCTCTCTCTCTCTCTCTCTCTCTCTCTCTCTCTCTCTCTCTCTCTCTCTCTCTCTCTCTCTCTCTCTCTCTCTCTCTCTCTCTGTCTCTCTCTGTCTCTCTCTGTCTCTCTGTCTGTGTCTCTCTCTCTGTCTGTGTCTCTTTGTCGTGCAGCTGAACATCTGGCTTTCTTGTTGGTCCTTGGAACAACATTCTTTGAGCCTTGGGCTCGGAGAAGCCCAATCATAAATCAGCACTGTTTTGGTATAGTTCAAAAGGGAACATCTTGTAGTAGAATGAGACGATAATATATATATTGTGATAAAGATCTGCCTGATCAATAACAGATCTTCTTGCTTGTGAAAAGATAAATGCTTTGTCAGGCCAGGAGAGAATATTTGCTGGGGTGTTGTTACTTTCAAAGAAAACGATATCTTAGAAAGGAAATATAAAGCTGATGGAAGTTGGGGAAATCATGAAAACAGATGAGCAGGAAAAGTATATATAAAGTAAACCAAACTGCTTGCAGGCCAGAGTTTGACTGAGCTGGTATACTGTAGGTATTCTGTGCCTTTCTACTCTCGTGTACACTTTTGATGCGTATTAAAAGCTCTTCTCTACGACGATTGGTGTAGTCATTGCTTGATTGCAGACCCTGATCTCGACATGTGTGTGTATGTATATATATATATATATATATATATACATACACACCCTTTGAAAATCATTTTGCAGACCATAACTTGAGTTAGAAGCATCTGATGTCTTTATTCTACTTATTAGTCCTCTCTCTCTCTCTCTCTCTCTCTCTCTCTCTCTCTCTCTCTCTCTATCTCTATCTCTATCTCTATCTCTATCTCTATCTCTATCTCTATCTCTATCTCTATCTCTATCTCTCTCTCTCTCTCTCTCTCTCTCTCTCTCTCTCTCTCTCTCTCTCTCTCTCTCTCTCTCTCTCTCTCTCTCTCTCTCTCTCTCTCTCTCTCTCTCTCTCTCTCTCTCTCTCTCTCTCTCTCTCTCTCTCTATCTCTATCTCTATCTCTATCTCTATCTCTATCTCTATCTCTATCTCTATCTCTATCTCTATCTCTATCTCTATCTCTATCTCTCTCTCTGGACCTTTAATTGAGATCAAACGCAATAGTGCATTGCCTTATAACCTGGGCAGAGGCATATCCATTGATGTATTCGCTTAAATTCTACTTTCTTTTTTCTTTTTAATTTAATGCCCTTACTTGATAATATTTTCCAGCATTATCATGAAGAAAAGTGAACTTTCAACTAAATGTAAATTACACTGAACAACAAAGATTTTTTACTGGAGATGTGTAAAGTGATTTAGACTAATTTGGGTACGCTGATTTCAAAAATCATAACCGTTTTGCTGTATCACGTCAGGATTTTCAGTAACAGAAATATTCCCATTGCCTAGAAGTCAGGATTTCAATGAAATTTACAAAAATTCATTTATTCATTTATTTCATCATGAATGCTTCAAAATTATAGAAATTACAGAAAAACTCCACTAGAATGTAATTAAAAATGCTTTAGGCATTTGGCTTTGCGTTTGTGCTGCTCTGTGTCAGTTTCAGGATGCAGGAACCAGCAGAAATCGCCCATCATGTTCGGGTTGTGCCGCCCTTGGTAACGCGTCTCCATGAGTGAAATCTCTTGGTGGAATCGCTCGCCGTGCTCGTCCGAGACTGCTCCCAAGTTGTCAGGGAAGAAGTTCAGGTGCTGGTGTAGGAAATGGATTTTCAGGGACATCCTGGAGCCAAGTTTCCTGAAGGACTCCAGCAGCTGCTGCACTATTTCTTCATAGTTGTCCGCGCGCTCGTTCCCCAAGAAGTTGTCCGTCACAGCTTTGAAGCTCCTCCACGCTGCCAGCTCTTTGGGGTTTAGAGTTGTCGGAAAAGTTTCGTCCTTCATAATCTGTCGGATTTGCGGTCCAACAAAGACACCAGCCTTGATCTTGGCCTCCGACAAGGTGTTGCCAAACTTTTCCTTGAGGTATAAAAACCCACGCCCATTCAGATCCATTGCCCGTACAAAACTTTTCATCAAGCCGAGCTTTATGTGGAGTGGTGGAAGGAAAACCTTGGCTGGGTCGACAAGGGCGACATGCTTCACGTTGTGTCGACCAGGTACATGCTCTTTTCGCTCTTCCCAATCTTTCTTCGTCCAGTGATTCTTGTCGTCTCTGCTATCCCAGAGACAAAGGAAGCACATGTATTTCGTGTAGCCTGACTGCAGCCCTAACAACAGCGCCACCACTTTCAAGTCTCCGCAGATGTGCCAGTTGAAGTCATTGTACTTGATGGAATCAAGCAGCTGCCGCATAGTCTCATAGGTCTCTGTCATGCCGAACGCGTGAGCCAGTGGGACTGATGGTTTCTCGTTGCCATTGTGGAGCAAAACAGCCTTCAAGCTGTTCTTCCCCGAGTCGATGAAGAGGCGCCAGTCTGCAGGATCGTGATCACACCCAAGTTCTTTCAACAGACCGTTGATGTCACTGCAGAATGTCATCGTGTCTTCCATCTCAAAGAACTCAGCCATGTCTCTGTGACGTGCTCTGAACAAGGATATCTTGGTGTTAGGTTCAAGTAGATTCCACTGCTGCAGCCTTGATCCAAGCAGCTATGCCTTCGCCTTTGACAGCGAGAGATCTCTTACAAGATCATTTAAGTCTCCCTGGTTCAGAAGGTGTGATTCTTGAGTGTCGGGTTCAAAAGGTTCATCATCACCATCCTCTTCACCACTGCTTACAGCTATGTTCTGATCAGCTGGAGGTGTTGGAACGGGGTTCTCGTCATCATGAGGCACAGGTTTACGAGCAGAGACGCAGTCAGCATACTTGATGTGACCTTTATTCTTCTTGTTGAAGCCGGCAATGCTTGTGCAGCAGAAATAACAATCATCATGATGATTCTGCGGCTCACGCCATATCATGGGCACCGCAAATGGCATGCTCGCGCGCTTGCCCACCAACCACTGAGTCAAGGTTGTGTGACAGCTTGTGCAGCAGATGTGTGGTGCCCAGCTCTGTTCTTGGTCCCCCACCTTACACCCGAAGTAGTGAAAGTAGGCGGCCTTCATTTTCACTGCTGTAGATATACTTCGCTGTTGATCTTTTTTGGTATACCGACCACAGACATAACAGAAGTTGTCAGGATGATTGGTACAGGAACGCCTACTCATCTTTATCTGAAAGAAAGAAATATAACACAAGTTAACAACAATTGTACGAAATAGACATGTTAAAGACATATGTAAATTTCATTGAAATCCTGACTTCTAGGCAATGGGAATATTTCTGTTCCTGAAAATCCTGACGTGATACAGCAAAACGGTTATGATTTTTGAAATCAGCGTACCCAAATTAGTCTTAATCACTTTACACATCTCCAGTAAAAAAATTTTTTTGAAATTTGTTTTTCAGTGTTATTTGATCTCGTACATATATTTTTGTCCCCCACCCCTCCTACAAGATCGGAGATGGGGGACATTAAAATGAGCTTTGTCCGACTGACCGATCATCCATCCATGTACTTTTGTGTATGCAATATTTCAAAAACCGTTCAAAATTTAGCTTTCATATTGCAGATATCTCTTCCTCATGACCTTGTCTCAACCTAATTCGATCACGGCTGTGATTGCCTGAATTATGTTGCCATTGGCAACCATCTTGGTAACTTGGCTTGTGTTCACGATATTTCAAAAACTGTTCGAGATTTCGCTTTCATATTACACAGATCTATTCCTCATACCACCCACAAGGTGGGGAATGTAGAGTATCAACTCTTTGTTGAATTCACATCATTCACTGTAAGGGCTGGAAAAAAGGACGTTTTTGCACAAACCATTTTGGTCTTGCGACTAGAGGAAATTGTCTGAATTATTGTTGACTTGTCTGAATAAACTTGACCTTTGCACACTGCCTTTTTGTAGTAATACTCCATAGTATAAATGCCTGTGGAGATGTCTCCAACTTCTGTACCCTCCCATCCTCCCTCTTCCACTTCCTTCCCTCAAATCTGTATTTAACAAGTGATTGTCCTTCCTTTGTCCATGTAAGAATACCAAAGGCTTAGAATAGAACTGGCTGAGGGTGACCTCTTCGTGGTATAGTGAGATGATAGACAACTGTCTTTGGATGCACCAGGACAGTTATTATGTAATATTGCTGTGCATGGCTGATATGGCAAAAGCTATTGTACTGCATGGTAAGTAGGAGCAGGATACAGAGCAAAAGTCAGAATGAATGAATAGCTGTTAGAAAGCGGTCTTGACAGCCTCTTTTGTTGAAAGCTTTTCAGCACTTCTGATGGCCTGGAGAGACATCTGCAACACCTCAAGCAGATCAGAATCATCATTCACATGCAATTAAAATTGGAACCCACTGATTTCGCCTTCCATGTGATAAAATTCTCACCTTCCAGAACATGGAAAACCATCAATATGACTTTGGTTTGGGCTCTTAGAGGTAAATAATAATAATTAATACCGAATGAATTTGTTTGTAGCAAGAAGTGTAATGATGCAACATTTATATTAATGAGGCTGTTATATACAATAGCTACTCCCATTAATGAATTTAACCCCAGGGTGCTGAGTTTACGGGATGAGAAATTGTTTGAAGGAATTTCATTGTCATCTCCCACAAAGAAGCAGAGACAGGACTTGCTGCTCTTTCATTGCAGACATATTTGTGACCTTTTTGTTGTATGCCATCTCTTGCTCCTTTGCTCTTTCCTCCTTCCAAGAGGAAGGTATGCACACTCACCTGTAAACTTTCTAGCTTCGATTTGAATCCCAACCCAGCTATAAACTAACATCCCAGTGTTTCACAGGCAGGGTGGTTCATCAATATGTGCCATCCCTTGGATGGATGTTAAACTTGGCATCCTCTCTGTCAGCATTAGTTGGTGGACGTTAAAGATTACTTGGTGCCCTTCATGTAGAGTCAGCGAGCTATCACAGGCACCCTGAACAAATTACAAATTCCTGTCCTAACCTACAGAGGGCATTGCATCAGCAGCACACCCATACCCTCAGCCAATGATTGTATTCCACAGCCTTGAACTGCATAAGAAATAAGAAGATCCATGTAAAAGTCTGAAAATCGACTTACTGCTCACTTCTACTCGAGGTTCTTATCTTCTGCTTGTGCAACCACCTTTCCTCGTTTGTTCAATCCTACTCCCTTCAGTGCTTCAAATTAGCTGTACCCCCATTGGTTATCCTCCATCCCTACTTCTAATTTTTTTTTTCTACTCTCATTAACCCTCGTCTAACCCTCCTCGTTTACTTCTTGCAGGTTATGATATTTTATTCCCTCTCCTCTCTCCTCCAGTTCATCCATTCCTTTGCTTGTTGCAGATGAGCATTGCCTCAATGTTAGTGTTGTATTGCCCTCAACCCACTCTTCCCAGAATCCAGCAAAAAGCAATCTTTCCATTGAAAACATCAAAACTTGATGAAATACTGAAACTTTCTTCACTGAAAGAATTTTTTTTAAAGTAAATCGAGAAGGAATGTTTTCACACCAAAGGATAAAATCAACGATTGGAATTGTTGAGTTTTAACTTGCACTTTTTCCTTGCACAACCACTCCCCTAAGTTTGTTTTAATCTTTCCAATGAGAGAGATGTTTGTCTGTCTGTCACCATTTTTCTTTGAGATGGCCAAACAAATCTTTGTCAATTTGTCAGAAGTTCATCAGTGAGTGCCGGGGAGTGTTTTAGGCAAAAAAAAATCGAAAACTTTGAAAAAAAAAAGTTGGATAATTTTGGATTATTGTTTTTTTGATCACTCTATGATTCCAAAGCCTTTGTAGCTATGTCAAAGGTAACATTAAATGATCCCTGACCCCATTAGTTAATATGTGAAAGGAAGTGTTTTAGGCCCCCACAAAAGTGAGAAAACAAACAAAATTTGATTTCTTCAAAATGCCAACAGGATAATAACAACACTGGGCGCAACCAATGAGAACAGTGCCGTGCAACACCAGGTACCCCTGCTAGTTAGTTGTATATAATTGCAAAAGCCACAGGCTGAGCTGGGAGACTCAATGTATGACAAATTGCATTAAAATGGGAGCTGTTTCTTTTTGAAGGAACATCTGTTGGATGAAAAGGAAATGCTTAATGAAAACAAGAAAAGAAACAAAATATCCATTGTGATGCTACAGAGTCGACAACCTCTTTCCAAGTGAATCTATTGTGTGTTTCCACTGTCTTAAATTGCTTTCCTGAAACTTTGTCAGCAAAATGATATCCTTCTGCCAATTTTGATAACTAAAGAATATGCAGGGCATGCAGCCAACTTGAAGAAGGTACACTTTCTTTGAATGAGGGCTTTTGAATATTTAGGATTTTCTTTCCTTTAATGTTGGAAGCTTGGTTCTCATTGTTTTCAGGTGGAGCAGGGCCTTGGGGATCTGTGACTTGTCAATTGCATGCCAAACATGATCCTGCCAATATATCGCTTGAGAATGTAGATCTTTATTCCAGTTCGCACTGCTTTTCAGAAGGTCTCAATTGCTGCCCCGAGAGATATGTCCAGCCAAAATTGAGAAGCTTAGGAATACGTTTTCTTTCCTTACCTGGAGCTACTCATGATCATGGCACCTGAGAAGGGCTGGATGCATACAGATTATATTATTGGTGGCTTTAAAAAACTTCCAAAGTTTGTCAAGACATATTGCCACAATTTATATTGAACTCAATATAATTTGCATGGCTTCAACAATTTGCACATTATCTGCAATTCCAATTCTGACTACTGTTTATTGTCTGTCTCCACATCAAGAAAACGATCACATTTCTTTGCTGTTTTCCTGTGATGTTTCATGATCAATCTCCAGTATATGGCTGCACCCACCTTTTCCAGTGATCTAAGGCTCATGGAGGAGCTTGTACATGCATCATGCATGTGACACTCGGAGGTATCAATGTACATTTGCCTGAATCACAGGGATGAGAGAAAAAGCACTGCCTTCACTCTGTTTTGTCATTAACACCACTTAAATTGGTGTATCAGATCAAGTGAACACCGAATGCATGCTTTATGGGAAAATTGCATCATAAGCTGAGTTTCATACATGATAGGGAACTGTCAAGTATTACAAAAATAATCAAGAACTATGGTAAAGACATTCTTGAGATGCACTGAAATGTTTGAAGTCAAGGTAGGATTACACCATGGATCAGTTTGAAGTCATTTTCTGTTTGTGAGAGTGATGGAGGAGTTGTCAAAGAATGAAATGTTGTGATACGTTAGGTAGAAATGTGAAATGTTAGAAATGTGCGTTAGTGTATGCTGATGATTCAGTACTGGCTGTTGCAAACAAAAAATAAATGTTTCAGAAATGGAAAAGTGTAATAGAGAAAGGTTTACACATCAACATCAGTGAAACGAAGATAATGTTGAGTGCTGAAGAAGGAAAAAGGAAAGAAAGCAGATGATGTTCAATGTGTGGGAAAAGAGTTGGAAGGAATTCAATGAGATGTAGGCAGTGTTATAGATGGTGTTACAAGAGGTGCAGTGGTATCACTGGAAACTTGATTATAAAAACTGGGTTTTTCAAATGATAAAGTTATGAGGATCAGTCATTTCAAGAAAAAGATGAAGAACAAAAAGAAAAGCTCTTGAGTTCAAATTTCAACTTGGAAAAACTAAAATGTTTCATGACCTTGAAGACATGATACAGGTATCATCAGGAAGAACAGAATTACCCATTAGATCAAGAACTAGAAAAGCACTCAGTGGAGCGCATAACTCCGCCACATAATGCATGATCTACGAGAACATATCGGGCCCAATCAAGACATTT
>NC_140971.1:63635381-63667881 GCF_056783735.1 Eptatretus burgeri
GGAAAGGAAGAGAACGGAAAATGAAACTTTAAGAAACCACACTGTACAGATCGAACAGCTGGAAGCGAAGGCCAGACTAAAGAATGAGGAACAAGAAAGAGTAATGAAGGAAGAACGAATGAGACAGGAGAAAGAAATCAGTCAGTTGAAAGAAATGACGAGATTGCAGAAGGAGGAACAAGAAAGACAGTGGAATAGAAAACTGAAAGAGTATGAATTTGAAACTGAACGACAAAAGGAAAAAAATAGGTTTGAATACGAGGAGAAAGTAAAGGAGCAAGGAATGAAGCAGGAAGGAGAAATCAGGAGATTGAAGGACACAACGAGATTGGAGAGGGAAGAACGAGAGGAACAATGGAATAGAAAACAAAAAGAACATGAATCTGAGGTTGACCAATTGGAAGAAAAGCTGAGGCTGGAGTACGAGATAGACAAAGAACAGCGAATGAAACACAAACAGGAGATTCACCAAATGAAGAAAACCATGAAACTGGAGAAGGAAGGACAGGAGAGGAAACGAAGAAGAGTAATTAGACAGCAGCAAATGAAACACAAAAAGGAGATTAACCAAATGAAGCAAACCATGAAACTGGAGAAGGAAGGACAGGAGAGGAAACGAGGAAGAGTAGTGAGAGAACAGCGAATGAAACACAGGAAGGAAATGAGCCAATTGAAAGAAACGATGAGATTGGAAAACAAAGAGCAGGAGGAACAGTGGGAAAGAAAACAACAACTCTATGAGTGTGAAATTGAACAACTAAAACGGAGGGAGAACGAACAGCTAATGGGGCTCAGAGAGAAAGAACGACTCAGATGGGAAGGAAAAAGGAACCAGGAAGAGACAGAAAAAAGGAACCAGGAGAGAAAATGTATAGAGACACGGGAGATAGAAAAAATAGAGGAGAGACTGCACGATGAAGACGGGGTAAGTGACGCACACACACACGGAGGTAGTGGAGGATAATGGGGGTGAGCTCGCGGAGCGTGCAGGGACCCGGTGCGAGCAGCTGGATGGCCTCCTCCAGGAACGAGGGGAGGGAGTATGCCCCCTTGAGGTGAGTCACGACCAGGTGAGTTCGGTCGTGCTTTGCGAGGTTGAGGGGACGGGTGCTGTGGACGGGTGCACGGAGAGCTTGGGGGGTATAGAGGCCCCGGAGACCCTTGTGGGGACACGAATCCCCAGTGTGGTTGTCCCTGTGTGTGTGGTGCAAGGTGTGAGTGCGTCCCCGTGTGTGGAAGCGACCCCGTGTGTGAGTGGTGTGGTGGCGATGGTGCCGGAGTACGTGCTTCCCAGCACGCTGTGTGTGAGTGAGGCACGGAGTATGGATGAGACACCGCGGTTGAGTGCCCCCGCGTGTGTGGATGAGGCACCGTGTATGAGTGTCGCCGTGTGTGTGAGTGAGGCACCGCGGGTGTGTGCCCCCGCGTGTGTGAGTGAGGCACGGTGTGTGGATGAGGCACCGCGGGTGAGTGCCCCCGCGTGTGTAAGTAGTATGGTTTGTGTGAGTGGTGAGGCACCGTGCGTGAGTGAACGGCCGTGTGCAAGGTCGCTGTGTGCAAGGGAGACCGTGTGTGTGAGAGAGCGGTATGTGAGGGAGATGTCGGTTGGCATGCGGGAGCACGCAGCCGCGTCTCCCGGTGTGAATGTGATGGAGTGGACTGTGTGCGTCGTAACACGCGGGAGTGCGTGGGTTGAATGGCGACGACGACGACGACAGATGAAAGAAAGCCGAGTAGCGGCTGTAGCTATTTCGGGGACCGTGCCGGGTTCGCCCAGCAGTGAGCACGCGGTCCGTGCTGTGCAACGCACGAGACCACCACGTGCTCGCTTGCGAGAGTGAAGTCCCGGTCCGGAAACGCACGCGGTGGATTTGCCGATCCCGCGGACGGACAAAGTTTAGGCAGGTAAATGGATTTGGACCGGACGGGTTCTCCACGCGATCGTGTGTGTTCAGCTCCAACGGGCAAAGCACATGTGTTCGCGTGGGAAACCCCTCGAGACGTGGGGCTTGTGTTTTTTTTTTGCGCACGGTGACGTCATGGCTGCACGTGTGGTTGGAATCCGGCAGGAGGGGTATCTCTGCCGGATGGCACCGTCCAAGGAGGGACGAGGAACACGTGCAGCTGCATGACGTCACGGACAGGTGCAAAGTGCGCGAGCTCTGAGTTGCCGCGCAGGTGCTGCGCATGGGGAAAAAAAAAAAAAAAAGCAAGCCTCACTTTCGGGTGTACAGGATTCCTGGGCAAGGGGTGAAAGACCCCCTTACCTGGGCACAGGATGGAAACTAGTTAGGGGGAAGGGTTAGCTTAGTTCGACCGACTTCATGGGGCAGGGGTAAGTCCTCATGGAGTCCGTGGAATGGATTAGTTAGAGGGATTTAGTGAGCTTTAGGTTGGGAAATAAAATGAGATGATTTTGAGACAGTGACAGACTTGTGAATGTGTAGAGGGGACGTAGCTTAGCTACGTAGTGTTAAAAGGAACGTGCTACTAGTTTAAGGGACGACGTGGGAGCACGAGTTAGTTAGGGGATGTAGTTAGAAGAATGGCAGAGTTCAGTGGTGTGTGTGTTGAAGAGTTGGTGAGTTGTGAGGTGAGTACTTGTTGAGTGAGTGAGGCCAGCGGGTCTGTGTGAGTGGAGCGAATGGGGAATGCATGGTGCGATGAGTGATGGGGGGGAGGAGTGACTCCCGCCCAAGGGACCCCGGGGTCAGTGTAGAGTGAGTTAGCTGGGTTAGTCAAATTGAAAAATGGAGGTCGTTTTGTTGTTGGTGGGAAAGTAGGCTCGAGACCCATTTGGAGGGGTGCAGGAGCCCTGTTGACGGGCTTGGGAGCGTGGCTGCGAAAGGTGAGTATCGCTGAGCGGGTACCCCGGGCACCAGGCTAGTCGGCCGCGGTAGGCCATGGGCCCTTGTGGGGGCGGGATAGAGTAGTGGGCACGGGTGCGCCTGCTTGGTGCGGGGGCCCGGGGCGCCATTAGCCGCGTGGGCAGTGTTGTGGGCATGGGTGACCCTCGGAAAGGGGCCCGGGAGGCCGGCCTGCCACGTGTGCGTTTCAGGGGAGGTGCCATGGGGGGCACTCCCCGGTGTTAGGGAGCTGGTAGGCTCGGAGGCAGTGTAGTGCCCGGGGTGCCATAGCGGGAGATTCGGCAGAGGGTCGTGCCTGCCAAAGGGAGCCACGTGTCCCAGCCAGGAGACCGTGTGAGGGCACGGAGAGAAAATTGGGGGGCGAGGCCCGAAATTGTAAGGACACCAACACAGGCGACGGGAATCTGGGTTGTTAGAACCAATAGTTTAAGCGAGAGGCGCTTGTTGAAAGCCCCGGGGTAGTTTAACAGTTAAATGGTTAGGGTAGATTAGGAAGTGTACCCCTCCGCACCATCCATCCCCTCGCTCTCGTTGTGGGCCGCTGGACCCACTTTGGTTATAGATCGCCGAACTCTGGGGAGGCCATTCTGAGGCTTCGTTGGGCCTCGACACAGGACGTTAGCTCTCCCTTATTCCCCTCCGGGAAGGGAACGTAGGGGTTGGGAGTAGGCTAGGTGACAGAATAGGTTCGCCGAACAAGGACGATAAAGGGGGTTAGGGGACGATTTATAGTGGGGAAGTAAAAATAAAAACAATAAAAAAATAAGTTGGGGCTAAATTGGGGTTTGACAAATTAAGGGAGTGGGTATGTACAGTGACAGGCAAAGGCGATAGGTGGGAGGGAGACAGGTAGGTAGGTCCGAGCCCACCCTCCAAGTGGCCAGCACCACCGCACTCCCTCCACCAACCTCCACTGAACGGCAAGAGCTGGCCAACTTCATCGGCTGGCCGTGTTTTGCTTCAAGGCGGAGGCCGGCCAACTTCATCGGCAGCTGTTGTTTTGCTGCAAGGCCTGTGCCATCGGCTGGCCGTGTTTGCTTCAAGGCCTGTGCCGGCCAGTTCATCTGCTGGCTGTTTTTCTTCAAGGCCTGTGCCGGCCAGTTCATCTGCCCGCTATGTTTGCCTGCAGCGGCCTTCTTCTGCGGGCTGTGTTTGCCTGCTCACCTTTACCATGCCATGCCCACTGCCCACGTTCACCAGCCCCGTTCAATTTTTGCTTTGCCCCCCCCCCTGTTCATTTCCATGTGCGCCAGGATCAGAAAGCAACAGTTTGCAAGCTGCGAGAACTGCCCTGTTGGCAGCTACAACACGGGCCTGAAGTGGCGGCCCGTGCACCGTGTTTGTGTTCACCCATCCATTCGTTGTGCTCATTGCGTGTGCCACTTGAGCTGGCACGGAGACTGCGTTTGTGCAGCCCATGCACCGTTGTGGTTCACTGCGTTCAGTTCAAAAGGGAAGGCCTTGGACTGCGTGTGAGCAGCCAGCCACGTTCCCTGTCACCTGCATTGTTTGAGCCAGAGACTGCATGTGGGCAGCCTGGCTCCCTGCTAACTGCTTTTCTTTTGCAGAGTTCAGTGATCCTGGGCCATGGTTTAGTGTAAAATTTGTAAGTTAAGGTAAGATGTACTGTACATATGAGTGCGCCCCCGGCATGTTTGTCTTAGCGCCGGCAATTTTATTTAAGTCGTCCGTGTGAGTGAGTTTGTTTAGATAGTTACGCAGCCCTCAGGTTATTTATTTTGGGGACACGAATACCATGAATGTCGCACTCAGGGATCCGTAGGTAAAATGTACTAGGGGAAAACTACACGTGATGGCACACGGAAATTTGTCATCACACACGTGATGACACTCGGGACGAGTCTGTAAAAAGGGAAGGGGGTAGTGTTGTGGTTACCAAATTCGCAAACCACCATTCAGGTCCCTTAGGTGAGGTATCTCGGCAAGTATATGTGTAGTTGGGCCCAAACCCGTTGTCTAGTGGGAATACATGTCATTTATACGTGCTGCGACTCTTCAGGATAGCCGTTTTTCTTTTACTATCTTTATTTTGGACCAACCGCCATGATTACCACCACAACCACAACACCAACCACAACGCCGCTTCACCACAACCGCCACGACCTTCCCGTCACACCTCGCAACCGTAGCATCGCCACCGTTCTTGCCCCGCTGTGGGTGCCGGTGTTGGATTCGTGCAGAGCGCGCGTCGAACAGCGTGTACAAAATCACGGATTTTGTGCTTCGGAAACGGATCAGAAACGACACACGCCCGCTTTTTGCCGTCCAATCGGTGAGCGAGGGGCGATTTGGCCCCGCCTCCAGAACGATCGATATATGCAAATTTGTGGATCAAAAGGCCTTCACGCCCACTTTTTCTCGGGCCAATGGGGAGCGAGGTGAAAGGTCAAAGGGAGTGGGTCAAAGGCGAAGCTACGGGGGGGATAAAAGGACGGTGTTCGTCAGTCAGCAGAACGAGAAGGAGTCGGAGGGTGGAGAGTCGAGTGTGGAAGTCTGGAGCCCGAAGCCCGAAGCCTGCAGTAGCTGGAGAAGCTGAAGAGAGTCGAACGAGGAGAGCCCAAAGAAGAGTCCAGGGTGGAGAGTCCAGAGGCGGAGAGGCGGCAGCGGCGAAGGCAGACGAGGGGGTGCTCGCGACGGTGCCGGGAGCTGCACGCCCGAGGAAGGCCGGCAGCGCGACCTGGCCGAGGTGGAGACGCACACCAGGGATAATAAAGATCCTCTATACCCCGAGCATCAGCAACCCCCTCCTGTTTCCCCCCGCGCTGAGATAGTGCGACCAAGGGGGCCCCTTTTCCCACCCCCTGCCAGGCACTGTCCGCGAGGCCCGCGGAGTGAGGCGCCATCGCCGCTCCGCGTCTCATCACCAGACGGGTAGGCGCGACCCGGTCTCGGCCTCAGGCCCGCCTCATCCTTGAGGGTATTTCTTTTCCTTGGTTTTGGGTATGTGTTGTCGGCGCCGTCTGTGAGGTAGAATTGTATAAGTGTTGCCGTGTGCTCGGTAGTCGGTATTAGCTCTGCACTGTGTTTTCACTTTTATATTTGCTTTTTGTGTAAATGGAATTGTGTTTTCTTTTTTTTTGTGTGCTTTTGGTGGAATTGTATTTGTGTGCTTCCCGTGTGCCGCGAATAAATGTGCTTTATTGTTGAACTGTTCTCCCGCTTCGCTTCGTCTTTTCCTCCATTGAACCCTCATCTTGCTTCACGTAAAGGGTTGGTAGTGGGCTGAATACGCCCGATAATTAATCGAACCGTCGAGGTCGACGATAACACCGCTCGGTTATTCTGATAGTACGGAACGGGTCGCTTAAGTGGCCCGTGTCCGAAGTCGACCTGCGGCGAGGTGCGATCGCCCGGTCTACCCTCCGCGTGGGTACTTAGGTAGGTCGAATTTGGCGAGCAACCCTATCCCACGCGGGGGCTGATTGGCTCGATCGCGGTGAGACCGAAAGTTCCACCCGTGACTGGTTCCCGGCGTTAGTCCGAGAGGGTCACGACTGGATTGTCCGTCCGGTGGGCGACGTGCCGCGATTCGAGTTACGTGGCCGTCAGCACGCCGGCGGGCGCGAATACCGCAACAATATATATATATATATATATATATATATATATATATATATATATATATATATATATATACATACATACTGTATATATATATATATATATATATATATATATATATATATATATATATATATATATATATATATATATATATATATATATATATATTATTGTTTGTCAGATCCATATCTTTTTGCATCGTTGTTTACCTGTTATTTTCTCTTGGACACACAGTGCTGATGCAAAGCTCACATCATTAATTTCTCTCAGATTATAGTCCAAGAGCATTAGGGTTTAACCTGGACATTTTTGGTAACAAGCTGATTTTTTCAGGAAAGGTCCAGGAATGTGTGTGAAATAACACACTAAAAGTCCTCATGAATCCTCCTTGAGCGTTTTCCGCAATCCAAAATGGCGTCCAAAATGGCCGCCATTTCCTGTTTTTCTCATAACTTTGCAAGTAGGTTTACCTATAACACATTTTAAATGTCTACACATATGTTTTGAAGTATAAGGAACTCAATACAATACATATCGGAAGATTTTGAAACACACAAAAACGAATAAAACCGCTTAAGCTCTTTCAGAAATCCAAAATGGCGTCTGAAATTGCTGCCGTTTCTGGTTTTACACCAAGGTACTTCAACACACACTTTAAATGTCTTAATATATGTTTTGCGACTCAATGAAATGAATCATATACTTATTGGGAATTTTTCAAAAACACGCATTTACCAATAAAAACACTTGAGCTCATCCTGAAATTCAAAATGGCGCCCGAAATGCCCCTTTTCCTGTTGTTGTTTTCTCATAACTCTGCAACTAAGTAACCCAATAAAGCACACTAAAATGTCTTTATATATGTTATGGGAGTCAAGGAATCTAGATAAATTCTTATTCGCAGATTTGAAACACGCATATCTATACCAATAAAACTACTTGAACTAGTCCCAAAATCCAAAATGGCGCCAAAGATGGTTGCAATTTCCTGTTTTTCTCATGACCCTGTGACTAAGTTACCTCAATATGCACTTTAAATCTCTAAATACATTATGTCTTGAGAAATAAGGAACTCATTCAGATACTTTGAAGTACAAAGGAAACAATAAAACCGCTGAAGTTCTTTCTGAAATTCAAATGGTGCTCAAAATGTCCGCCACTTATCAACACACTGCTGTTTTAGCCTGTTTCAAGAGGCAAAGACATTCAAAACAAGATCATGCTAGAGATTCAAACCTCAAAAGTTTCAGATGAATCTTTACCTTATGCATGCACACACCTAGTTGCATCAGTCATTGTCTTCATCGTCGGATGCTGTATCTTCAATGTTGATGTCCTCTGAAGTTGGGGTAATATCATCGTCGGCATCTATAAGAGTTGGTGCTGTATTGTTGCAATTGAGACCACTGCATTTACTGCACATTGAGGTACAAAAGAGCCCAAGTTTCTTGCAGCTACATGTCATGCTTCTGCAACCATCTGGTTTACACGCACATGCCACCATGTTCAGCAAAGTGTCGGGTGCAACAGCAATGTCTGTTTCTACCGGGGTAAGAGTCCCGTCCTGAAATCGCCAGCCCCATTCTGTTGGAGATAAGGAGTTACCCATCCATTCCTGGACGGTAAGATAGGCGCGATATGAATGTTGCTTTGCTGCAGCACTAGTTGGAGGTAGACTTTCTAGCTGAAAGGATGAACTCAGGGAACTGCGACCGATTGCCCGTTTGTATGCGATGTGACGGTAGTCATCAAGAGATTCAAAACTGCTGGCTCCATAAAGCTTAAGAATGAAGCCTTCCCCAGCTTTTTCCACCTCTTCATGGGTGCTTCCACTGTTTGTGAAGGTATCCAGCAAGTCGTAGTCCCGCTTCTTGTGCACCATGTTGAAAGCTTTACGCTTGCCCTGACGATAGATCGCAGAGACCGTGTCACATCCCGTCACAGCATGAAGAAACATCAAGTGATTTCTTGTGTCCCCTATGGCATGCTGAATCTCATGAATGTTGAAGACCGTGACAGGATTACTGCGGCATAGCATGTACACATCTGTGGAAGAGGTTGCCCGAGCAACTAGCATTACCAGTAAGTCTGTGTCCGTACCAACGACAGCAACTGGCACATGTTCTGACTCTGCCAGTGCTAGTGCTGTGGAGACAATCAGGGTGTCGGCGTCTGCTTCTGCCTGGACTTTTGGAAGAACTCAAGAGGTCTTATTGGTACTTGCGTGCTTCAGCATCTCTTAAGATGTATTCTAATGAGTTCCTCATACTTCAAAACATATATGTAGACATTTAAAGTGTGTTTTGGGGAAACCTGCTTGCAAAGTTATGAGAAAAACAGAAGAGGCGGCCATTTTGGACGCCATCTTGGATTGCGGAAAACGCTCAAGGAGGATTTATGAGGACTTTTAGTATGTTATTCTAGACATATTCCTGGACCTATCCTGAAAAAATCAGCTTGTTACCAAAAATGTCCAGGTTAGGGCCTATTTTGACCTAATGCTCTTGGACTATTAGGTGATTTTTGGAGCATTTTAGTGACTGCTTGGTTTATTCGACTTACTTGGTGGTGTGGTCTTTCCTTGGGTGATATTAATTTGATTTCCTCTGTTTTATTTGCCAGGTCATCTTCTCGCCTGCGCTGTTCATTGTTAACTTCCTCTTCCTGTTGGTTGTTCCTTTTCCTTGGGAGTTTGTACTCCTGGAATCTCATCCCAAGCAAATGTCCCATCATTATATTGTGGCATTGGTGGTCAGTCGCCATTTATACCAGTCATTTCTTCTTGCCTCTTCAGTTTATTCATCTCTTATTCTTAATTCCTCCTCTGTGAATATTTTCTTTTTGAGAATATTGTTTTTCTTTGTGTTTAGTGCTGCCCTTTTAAAATTACCTTTATCAGGGCATATTCTTTGGATTATCTGTTCCCTGGTGTATGCACTTTCTTTCTTCATGCATTGGCATATTCCATTGCCTATAGTAATGTCCATTTTTCCTTCTTTGTCCAAATTTTATTTTTGACACTGACTCGGTATTCTTGAGTCTTCTGAGTCATTCCTCCCTTTGTGATCTGTTGTGGCCATGGTTGTTTTAACCATTTGCATTCTGAAACCAACCACTAATGACCCAGCAACAACAATAGTCATTCACGATGGATTTGAGGATTTTTATAATATTTATTTCTACTTTAATGCCCTAATGGGGGCAAATCTGCAACTATTCTTTTGTCTTTGCTCCATCAGATACTGCTTCAGGCAGAATTTTTAGGCAGCATCTATGCATTAGTGTTTCAGGTTTATTTTCTCCTTGACCTTCGCTCACTCCCTCTCTTTTCATTTTTACAGGGTTCCAGTCATTGTCATTATATTGTCTTCTGTATGTCTTTTTGAACTAAACTTGGTGGTGTAATGGTTAGAATATCTGCTTTGAGTCTGGAAAGTTGCTTGTTTAAACCATGGCTGAGTCATACCAAAGATTTAAAAATGGTATGTGCTGTTTCATTGCTTGATGCTCTGCATTTAAAAGGAGAGAGCACGGACAAGCAATGCTAGCGAGGCAATGGAAAACCACCCAATATAATCCTTGCCAATTAACTGCTTTGACCACACCAATGCTTGGCAAGAATATGTTACATCAAATCAAGTCAAAATGCTTTTGTCCTTTATTTGCCTCAGAAATTTGCATTGTGTCAATTTTTTTTGCATAACAGTAACCACAGGCTTGTGATTTCCCATGCTGAGAGCAAATGGAATTAATTTTTTTTGTGTGTTTGTTTTATCGCCAAGTTTTAATCCTTTTAAAATGGAGAAAAATTCTGAGTAGAGTTTCGCAGTAAAAGCCAACCATTTTGCCATTTTGTGGCAAATTTTGTGGTAGATTTGGAAAATTTGTGATCAGTGAGGGAGTGATGATCATGGTGATCATTATGGGTCACAAATACTACTCTGATGAATGATTCATTGCTTTTAGCATTGGGTGGAATGCAAAAAAGGTTCAACAGTAATTGATGGTTATGAAAAAAATGACAAAGAAGAACGGCACTCAGAAGAGAGCAAACCTTCACCAGGCTGAACAGTTTACGTTGTGTATCCCACATTCCACGGATCTGCATCCGAATCTGAACCAGAATCTCATCACTTTGTGTCACCTACCCAACTCATCCACTAAGTTTTGTCATAGTCCATCAATAACTTTTTGAAATATCATGCTATGTATCGATTTTGGGCATATCTCTCAATGGTGAAGAATCACTTTGAAGATGAAAAAATTCTCATATCCAGATCTGGATCTTCTCCAAAATCTAATCAATTCGTCCTTGGCACACACCCAACCTGTCTAACAAGTTGCATACAAATCTGTACATAATGTTTTGAGTTATCCTGCTCACAGCCAGACCGACAATCAAACAGACAGGGGTGAAAACATAACCTCCATCCACCTTCGGTTGCGGAGGTAATGATGAATGAGTGACAAAAACTAATTAATGAGTATGTGTACAATATTGATTTATTTTTACAAGCTAGTCAAATATGCCCAATACAAGTTTTGTCATCAGAAAAAAACAGAGATCTCCCCCAAATGGTTGAAATATTTTAGGAACAGTGGAAACTGCTTGATGCAGTGAGAAAAGCAATAATCTTGTGAATAAAAGCTGAAATGTGCTGCAATGCACTTGCAATTGTTTAACGATAATATATTCTCAAAATTGAACTAATTATTGGCAATTTAATATCGATCCGGATCCGAGGGTCGAGAGTTATGAGGGAGCTTCTCGGACCTTTACCCGACCTCCAGTCCTGAAGCCGCCCGGCCATAGATATCTCTGCGGTCCGATGGGTTGCTTGGCATCCGTGGCTGCAGATTAGAACCGCCGAGTCCAGCAGGGCTTTTGCTACTTGGTGACATGCGTTACCTTACCGTTGGCATGGCAACCCTAATTAGGGGTCATGCCCTTAGCCACCTGTCTATTAAAATGTATGGCTGAGCAATCGGGGGGGGGTGGGGGGGATGGCTGTTGGCTAATCACAAAGATAATCAATGGGGCAAAACTTCCCGTCTGACTAAACTTTACACACGATGTCAGACCAACGGCAGAAAGGACAAAAGCAAGCAGGCTGGAAGTGTTTAGTCAATTATCAAGCAGATCTATTCAACAAGCACAAGGTTTGCTCAATCAGCAATGGCAGGTATTTATGCTAGCAATCTTGAGTATGTATTTACAATGGATGGATAAAAATCACAATGAAAAGGCACAAGAGAAAAGTAATTGTTGTTAACACTTAAGGAGCCCATTTATACGTTCTTATTTATGCCAGACACAGGACATGGCCATCAATCATTCCGGAAGAAATGTAGAGAGGAAGAAGAGAATAGAGAGCAGAGCATGGGTATGGCTCCTCCTCACCTTACACAGATGTGTGTAAGCTCATACCGCATGCAGACTCATGCAGCATGCAAGCCCATGCCACATACAAACTCATGCGGTGTGGAGCGTGCAAGCTTGGACTGTGTGCAGACTAACACAGTGTGCAAGCTCGTACCATGTGCAGACGATTGCAGCATCTGAGCTTCCCCTTGGTGGCTTTCACGGTCTGAATAGGCAGACGTGAGTGCAGGCTTGGCCAAAGGACTCATGGTAAGGAGAGCTTGATGGACGAGAGTGAAACAAATCAAAAGTCCTGACACATGAGACGAGTCGAGAGTGGAGTGGAGACAACTCCTGGCAGAGAAGACATGTCAAGATGTCCCAGCAAACAAGACGTGTCGGCAGATTGAGACCGCTTGGTAGATCACATGCTTGGTGGTCCACATGTAAAGAAAGGCTGATTGTCTGTTGTTGAAGGTCTTCCATGAACATCCACTCTCCAATGGAGGTTAAAACCATCGGCTCTCACGAACTACTTTATTCACTCGTTTTCACATCCATTCTCGCTATGGAGGTCAAAACGGATCTGCTCTGTATGGAGGTTCAGCTGTTCTGCCTTCTTCACCCACTTGATATATTCTGTTTCTCCGCCTTCTCGCTACGGAGGTCAAAAACTAATGTTTTTAGTTGTTGTTTTCTGTGGAACACAGGATATTGAATGCATGTGCATGATGACATCAGTGGCCATGAACAGCTGGAGCATTAATGATGCTTTAGCTCTTAATGTATTGTTTTGCAAGTGAATAAAAGAATGAAGTGACTACTGCAGGGCTACTAGTTGCATCCATTGTGGCAAAATATACAGGTTTGCAGGAATTGAAAAGAACGAACTTTTTATTTTCCAAGTGTACTAGCACCTGATTAATAATCTTTTGTACGAGTCAAAAGGTAATTGTGGTCTATTGTTTTGAATAGTGATTCATGACGTGTGGTCTCGTGACGGCGGGGGGGGGGGGGGGATGGTGATGTATGGAATGGAAAAGGAGGTTCGTGGATGTTTGAATGGCAAAGGGGGAAGGGTTATGAGGAATTGCAAGGAGTTATCTGCTTAAAAGGTGAGCATGGTGAGTGACCGGCGATATATGGGCAGCTGGAGCCAAAGAAGGATCCAAAGATGGATCAACAGATGGAGGGACTAAAGAGAAACTGAACATTCTAACTCGCGATGCATTCCCTTCCAAAGTCTCTCGACAGAAAAGGTGGGAAATCCATCTCACAGAAACTAAAGAAATATCTGTCTGGGGAAAATTCATCGTCTCTGAATGCAATTTTTTTTTTCTTCCAAAACCGCAACAATATGTTGATTATTGGACATTGATATTGAAGTACTAAAGTGCAACATCAAATGTGCATACGAGTTGGTGATGTCATCAGGGAAATATGTCTTCCTCCAGAAAACATATTAAAGAAGCTTACTCATGTTGCATTTGCAGGTTGATATGTAGAAACAATAAATTATGTAAGAATATGATGTAAAAGTTGTCATGATAAAATTAATAACTCGAGATTATTATTTTTTAATTTGTTTCTCTATTCAAGGTGAATTGAATGTTGCCCAGATCAATATGCCATCAAATTAATATGAATGTCCTTCCATGAAATACGAGTTGGATATGGCCTCTGCAAATGTGTTTACTTCTTCTATTTTGTGGCAGGATAAATAATGATTCCACTTTGAACCAAACATTTACTCACATCTTCGGACAATTATTTTGTGCCAAGTGATGACTCATCATGCAAACTCTTTTTTTTTTTTATTCTATTATTATTATGTCTCCGCAGCCAAAGGCCAGAGGCATTAAGTTTTTGGTTGTCCATCAGTGCGTCCGTCCCACAGTCCATCCATTTTCGGTTCTTCATTATTTGATAACTTGTGAACAACTGACGGTATTTCAACCAAACTTGGCACAAGTATGGACTTTAATCCAAAAATGAATTATTTAAATTTAAATATAACAGATCAAAGGTCAAAAATCATGTGTCCTTGAAAATCATTTTGCAGATGGTCACTTGAGTTAGAAACATTTGATGTCTCTCTTCTACTTACTATACCTCTCTTTTTGTCTCTCGCACTGTCTCTCATGTGACCTTCAATCTCTTTACTTGAATTCAAACATAACAGCGGGTTCTCATCTAGCACGGATGGAGACATATCCATCAACGCATTCACATCTAATTATATTTTCTAGTTTCCTTATTGATGTTGGAAATGTCTACATGTCCTCCAAGCCATTAATTATTTTAAATGCATAAATGTCTGAATCCTTCTTGGACTTTGTATCCACAAGTTTTGTATCTCGATTTTGTATCTTTATATCTGTATTATTTTTTTGTATCTTGGACTTTGTATCTGGATCTTTACACACAGTTAATGTTGAGCACATGCTGTTGCTTTTGATTTAACATGCCAAAGTTTCATCACAAGATTGGTAAGAGAGACACTTGCTTTGCATAAAATGTCAAAAGCGAAGACGACTTTTCCTATAATTGAAAAACAATGTTAGTTGTGTCTCATCACAGATAGATAATGAAAAAGTCATGTAATCCCTTTGTTGTTTAAAACGATGCATGCCCCCTACCAAGATGCAGGATTATTTCATCCCTATTCCATAATCAGCTCGGCACATCAGACTCAGATCCTTTTCCTTACTTTCAGCACAAAGTAATTTCCAACACGGCATGTGCACCACAATCTCTTTCCTGCTTCCCAGCATGTAAGAGAAGAGCTGGATCATGTTTTGGGATTAATTTCCATGACATAGCAAATAGAGATTCTTAACAAAACTTTTTCTAAACAATTTAGAAATGAAATATGGAAATTCATTTCATCAGGTACTTAATAACATATGAAGCAATGATCCATCTCTTTTGCGATGATTGAAAGGGATTATAAGATGTGAAACATGAATAATTATTGATTACAATCAGCTCAAACATATCGGGTCCAATAAATTTTTGAAATATCTTGCTATATTTAGTTTTTAGCCCTATCTCTCAACGGTGCAGAATCAATTTAAAAATTAAAAAAAAGTCTTGTATCCAGATCTGAATTCAAAATCGAATCAATTCGGCCTTTTCACACACCCAAACTCTCCACAAAGTTTCGTCTGAATCCATCAACAACTTTTTGAGATATGATGCTATATATCAGTTTAGCTGTATCTCTCAATTATGAGGAATCACTTAAAAAATTTATTTGATCCGGATTGGGATTCAGATCTTCAGCAAAATTGAATCAATTCTTCCTTGTCACATACCCAACGTGTCCACCAAGTTTTGTCCAAATTCGTCCACTACTTCTTGAGACATCCTTCACACAATGTGTGAAAACGTAACTTCCATCGATCGCAGATGGGGAAGGTAAATATTTGAAATGTGCACAAAATCAAGTCTCTCGGAAGAGTCAAAATTACAATAAAAAAAAAGGAGTTAGGTGACAGAAAAATAAAAGGCAAGATATTGACGATGGGACATATGTCCACAAGAAAATGATGAACAAACAGGAGAAACGACAGGGAAGAAACAAGGTTGGGGAGGGGTGGGAGTGGCTCGGAGAGGGTGATTAAGGGAGCGTTAATGAGCTTACAAATGATCATGAGAACTGCCAGCAATGACCTGTGCTGGTGATGTACTGCTAAATTGAGGCACTTGATGGAAGAGTGGTATTGAAGAGAGTGAGAAAGAGGCAGTTCCACAAGTGGGAGAGGTGAGGGACAAAGGAATGGAGGTGAGCATTGAGCCTAGATTTTGGGAGATTCACAGGGATGTGTTACTGAAAGAAAGTGTGCGACTTAGAGGGACTGCAAAGGGATAAAGGAAGGAAGGAACAGAGGGAGCAAGCCCAGAGGAAAGGTGGAAGAAAACAAAGTGGTCACAACATGCATATGGGGAAAGCAATACTTCATTGAGCCATGGACAAAGTCTTTATAGCCTGTGAGAAGTTCTGTTTTTACTAACAAAGGACTTGGCATGACAGAAGATGCCCAGTATGCAGCCTGCTTTGCAAGCGCAGCTCTGATATACGGTCTGCCTTGGAAAATTTGTAACTGTTGATGTGGCCTCGAAGCTCGAGAAATAGAATCTTTTCCATTGGTTGATTGTGGCAGTGCACTTGAATGACCTGTGCTGGTGAGCTTCATTGGTGGATGTATGATATTGGATAGGTGAAGAGATAGGTGGCTTCATTTGATGAGTCTTCCAAAGGCCCAAGGTAAGCATCTGAGATTTTCAAATTAAAAGACATGTTCCAAGTGCCAGACCAGTACCTGATCCTTTTGAAATGTGCAGAGAGTGAATCAACTATTGCCAACAGTTGTCACTTGGGTATTATGTCATACGGTAGAATGTGCTGTCATTATGTCATACAACAAAGTCACATGTTGTTGGAAGCAGAAATTTCCAGGCCTGCACCTCTTTTCAATCAATGTGATATTTGATTTCTGTAATAAACTAATTTAGTTGAACATCATTTCCGATTATGGACCACGAAGTTCACAGCTAAAGGATATGCTGAAACCTTAACTTGTACATTAGTCTAGTTAAGAACAACAGTCTGTGATACAAATGTCAATAAAATATTAGCAATAATAAACAAATTGGAAAAGTAAATTGCTCTTATTTCAATTCAATTTGTCATTAATTGTTCCACCTCATGAGAACCCACAATATTTGTATGTAGAACAATAACACAGGGAGAAATGCCTGACCCAAAGACACATCAACATAGCACACAGAGTTTCTTTTTATCATAAAATCTAGGCTCATGGAAGAGCTTAACGACACAAAGCAGCAGGTTCACAGAATGAAAGAATAAAATGGTAATAGAGAGACAATGGCATCACACATGAGTGGCAACAAGGAAAGGGGTGGGAAGGGGTCAGTGAAAGTCGAAGAGAGCAAGGGGGTTGTACGGGAGAAATGAGGTGACGATGGGAATCACTCTTGAAGGACTGGATAAAGTGGCACAAGATAGCAGATACAGGGATTCGGTTCCCTGACCAATTTGTAACTCACGTCACAAACTACATTTCGACGGATGAAGAATGGAAGTGAGTGTTCAGAGGGATGAAGAATGGAAGTGAGTGTTCAGATTAGAATTGGCGAGGGTAACCAGGTGTGGGATTCTGGAATGCCTGAGACCTGGTCCTGCCAGTGGCTGACATAGTATGGGGGTGGGGGGGAAGTACAGGGAAAAAGTGTATGACGAGCAAAGCCATGGGGGTGATAGGAGACTGAAAGCCCACTGACGCGTATAGTGTGGTAAAAGCAAACCTTGGGGGCATGGCCTCCTTCTGAGATATACAAATAATATGGAGAGCTATGGGCTCGATCACCTTCATGGGAGTGCAATGGGAAGCAGCTGCACTGGCTCAGTGTGGGGATGCAGACTTTAGGATACTTTGGAGGAAGGCCTGATACACTGTTAAACAAGCTCTGAGCAACTCTGAGCACTACAAATGCTGCCTTGCATCATACCAGTCTCAAGAGGGAGATCATGAGACATCAAGACCAACCTGTTATTTCCACTCACAGAGAAAATCTGGTGACCATTCAAAGAGGGGCCACATATTAGCATTATCAAATAGGTTGGAAAGTAAGTCGAGCTGCATGACAGTAATGAAAGCTTGAGATACATCCAGAGAGATGGCGCTGATACCTCGTTTGAGATGTACTGCATACATCCATTGTTGAGTTTGAGGTCGTAACATTTCGATCGAAGAACAGTCGGATGGAAGCCCAACTGATGATCAGAGATAGGCGAGGTTGAGAATAGATAAAGCCTGAGGTCTGCAATAATATATTCATGCACTTTGCTTTTTATAGGGAGAAGATTGACTGGTCTGTAGTTTAGTAGAAGACACTTAGGATCAATCTTGTAAACATAGATGTCAATGGATGAAATCAAGAGAGCATTGATTTGAGGTATGCTAATTGCTGATGCAAGCAAGTAGAAGCTGACTTTTCAGGTGTTAACCCTTCATTGGAGCCAAAGAGAGGGAGAATGGATAGGGATGAGCATTGATACAGGGTATGAGTGAGTTTGAGGTGGGTGGGTTAGAGTTGTCAGGGTTCAGGGAGCATGTGGGGTAAGAATGCCTGATTTTGAAAGGGAGTGTCAGGGTTCAGGAATTAAAGGTCAAGGGGACTGGACTGGGAGAAAAGGGAAAATAATAGGGTAAAAACAAGAAGTAACAGAAGATTAAATAAACTAAAGTGACATTGAAAAGTGCATGGTATGAAAAAAATTAATAAAATAATAATCGTGTTTAAAAAAGAACGAGGAAATAGAAAAAAAAAAAATAATAATAATAATAACGAAAGATGTCATGCACTTTTCAAAGTCACAATAAATAATAACCAAATCCATCCATAACATTTTGAGATATTGTGTTATTTATCGTTTTTTGTCTGATCCATCAATGGTGAAGATTCACTAAAGGATTCTAGTATCCGAATCCGATCCTTAACCAAAATATAATCTGTTCGTCCTTGGCACACACCCATCTTGTCCACCAAGATTTGTCTGAATCTTTCTGTAAATTTTTGAGATATCCTGCTCACAGACAAACAAACAAACAAACAAGAAAGTAGTTATGCATCGTATGATACTTGCAAAATCCAAACAAACAATAGTTGCCATGGAAGCAGCAATTTGGCAATTTAAAAAATTTGACCCATCAAGTGTTTTGCATGGTTGATTGTTATGCGAAACAAATTTGGCTGATATATTTTTTTATTTGTGCCCTAATAGGTGGTTTGTATGTTTCTGATTGCCTTGGCTTTTGACTAAGTTTGACCAAATCTTACACACATATGTACAAATAACTTGTGCAACTTTCAATTTGATATCTTGAAAATTATTGAGGTGTGATAATAAGAAATTCACAAAAACTCCAATTTCATTATAATGGGGGTGGAATTGTTGTCATGGAAACCGTTGACATGTCAAAACGGCGATATCGATCGTTCTGATTGTTGGTGAACCAGGTCTGTGATGCAATATGTATAGTCCAAGAGCATTAGGTCAAAATAGGCCCTAACCTGGACATTTTTGGTAACAAGCTGATTTTTTCAGGATAGGTCCATGATTATGTCTAGAATAACATACTAAAAGTCCTCATAAATCCTCCTTGAGCGTTTTCCGCAATCCAAGATGGCGTCCAAAATGGCCGCCTCTTCTGTTTTTCTCATAACTTTGCAAGCAGGTTTCCCCAAAACACACTTTAAATGTCTACATATATGTTTTGAAGTATGAGGAACTCATTAGAATACATCTTAAGAGATGCTGAAGCACGCAAGTACCAATAAGACCTCTTGAGTTCTTCCAAACGTCCAGGCAGAAGCAGATGCCGACACCCTGATTGTCTCCACAGCACTAGCACTGGCAGAGTCAGAACATGTGCCAGTTGCTGTCGTTGGTACGGACACAGACTTACTGGTAATGCTAGTTGCTCGGGCAACCTCTTCCACAGATGTGTACATGCTATGCCGCAGTAATCCTGTCACAGTCTTCAACATTCATGAGATTCAGCATGCCATAGGGGACACAAGAAATCACTTGATGTTTCTTCATGCTGTGACGGGATGTGACACGGTCTCTGCGATCTATCGTCAGGGCAAGCGTAAAGCTTTCAACATGGTGCACAAGAAGCGGGACTACGACTTGCTGGATACCTTCACAAACAGTGGAAGCACCCATGACGAGGTGGAAAAAGCTGGGGAAGGCTTCATTCTTAAGCTTTATGGAGCCAGCAGTTTTGAATCTCTTGATGACTACCGTCACATCGCATACAAACGGGCAATCGGTCGCAGTTCCCTGAGTTCATCCTTTCAGCTAGAAAGTCTACCTCCAACTAGTGCTGCAGCAAAGCAACATTCATATCGCGCCTATCTTACCATCCAGGAATGGATGGGTAACTCCTTATCTCCAACAGAATGGGGCTGGCGATTTCAGGACGGGACTCTTACCCCGGTAGAAACAGACATTGCTGTTGCACCCGACACTTTGCTGAACATGGTGGCATGTGGGTGTAAACCAGATGGTTGCAGAAGCATGACATGTAGCTGCAAGAAACTTGGGCTCTTTTGTACCTCAATGTGCAGTAAATGCAGTGGTCTCAATTGCAACAATACAGCACCAACTCTTATAGATGCCGACGATGATATTACCCCAACTTCAGAGGACATCAACATTGAAGATACAGCATCCGACGATGAAGACAATGACTGATGCAACTAGGTGTGTGCATGCGTAAGGTAAAGATTCATCTGAAACTTTTGAGGTTTGAATCTCTAGCATGATCTTGTTTTGAATGTCTTTGCCTCTTGAAACAGGCTAAAACAGCAGTGTGTTGATAAGTGGCGGACATTTTGAGCACCATTTGAATTTCAGAAAGAACTTCAGCGGTTTTATTGTTTCCTTTGTACTTCAAAGTATCTGAATGAGTTCCTTATTTCTCAAGACATAATATATTTAGAGATTTAAAGTGCATATTGAGGTAACTTAGTCACAGGGTCATGAGAAAAACAGGAAATTGCGACCATCTTTGGCGCCATTTTGGATTTTGGGACTAGTTCAAGTAGTTTTATTGGTATAGATATGCGTGTTTCAAATCTGCGAATAAGAATTTATCTAGATTCCTTGACTTCCATAACATATATAAAGACATTTTAGTGTGCTTTATTGGGTTACTTAGTTGCAGAGTTATGAGAAAACAACAACAGGAAAAGGGGCATTTTGGGCACCATTTTGAATTTCAGGATGAGCTCAAGTGTTTTTATTGGTAAATGCGTGTTTTTGAAAAAATCCCAATAAGTATATGATTCATTTCATTGAGTCGCAAAACATATATTAAGACATTTAAAGTGCGTGTTGAAGTACCTTGGTGTAAAACCAGAAACGGCAGCAATTTCAGACGCCATTTTGGATTTCTGAAAGAGCTTAAGCGGTTTTATTCGTTTTTGTGTGTTTCAAAATCTTCCGATATGTATTGTATTGAGTTCCTTATACTTCAAAACATATGTGTAGACATTTAAAATGTGTTATAGGTAAACCTACTTGCAAAGTTATGAGAAAAACAGGAAATCGCGGCCATTTTGGACGCCATTTTGGATTGCGGAAAACGCTCAAGGAGGATTCATGAGGACTTTTAGTGTGTTATTTCACACACATTCCTGGACCTTTCCTGAAAAAATCAGCTTGTTACCAAAAATGTCCAGGTTAAACCCTAATGTTCTTGGACTAGTAAATGCTATTCAAATTTCAAGTTAATCGGATGAAAATTTGATGATTCTACGTGACCTTGATCTTTGATCCTTTGAGTTTTTGACCTTAAAAAGTTTTCCTTCTCGATTTAGATTGGTGAACCAATTAATTGTCCCAATCTGCAAGTTATGTTCAACTTCACAGAGTGCCCAGCCTCTGGGTGGGTGGAGATTGTTGCATTACTTGCTGAAAAAAGTGTAGTCTGTGTGTAAGACTCTGTAAGAAGAAGAAGTGTGTAAGAAGAGTGTGTAGATGTTTGGGTGGTGTGCATCTGAAGAGGTCTAATGTGTCGACAGTATCTAAAGGGGTGTTTATCGAGTGTAAAGGTCGAAATAGTGTAAGTGGTGCAAAGGGTCTATAAAGGTCTATGAGGGGTCTAAAGGGTATTTTCAAATGGTACTTAGGGTCTAAAGGGGTCTCAGGGTGTGATGTAACCAAGTTTGAATGTAAAATGTATTTTTATGTTCCACCCATGTCTTGCCTCGTGCATACTCATGTTTTTCCTCATGCGTATTCATGCTCTGCACATGTGTTGCATCATCTCTGTTGGGAGAGGCGCAGGGGTTTTGCTATTCCCTGTTTGGCAGAATGGTGTGATTGCCTTCACAAACTTTGTTGCAAAGGTTATGTTTTGATCGCTGTGTATTTATTTATTCATTTGTGAATATGTGTGTTTGTTTGTTTGTTTGTTATTCGCATAACTCCAAAAGTATTGAACTGAATCGCAGCAAATTTTGTGGGATGATTGGTTATTATCCGATGACCATTTGCTTAGATTTTGGGAGCGATCGGGTCAAAGGTCAAGGTCATGAAAAGGTCAAAATCGTCTTTTTACCATAGCGCGGTCAATTTGTATCCAATTTGCATGCAACTAATGCCAAAATGTTCAGAATTCAATGCCCCATCTTGTGATATGTGACATGACACAATGACATAACCCTTATTCGCGGTTGGGAGTCAAAGGTCAGGGGGGGTCACGACATTGCAAAATGTGTGGTTTTAGTCATAACACGGTCAATTCTTATCCGATTTGCATGAAACCAACACCAAAATGTTGACTTCTGTTCCCCACACTCTTATACCAATTACAAAATTAAGAGTACAAAGGTCAAGGTCGAGGTCATGAAAAGGTCAAAATCGTCATTTTTCAATAGTGCGGTCGATTTTTATCCAATTTGCATGAAACCAATGCCAAAATGTTGCGAATTCAATGCCCAATCTTGTGATGTACGATATGACACATTGACGTCATTACCTTTGTTAGCGGTTTGGGTCAAAGGTCAGGGGGGTCAACGACCTTTATTATCATAACGTGGTCAATTCTTATACAATTTGCATGTAAGTAGATTTAAAAAGTTTAGAATTCAATTCCCTATCCTGTGATGTGTAATATTTGACAGTGACTTTATTGGTGAGTTTAAAGCATTGGGGGGGGGGGGGTCACTGAACTTACAAAATGTGCATACCTTAGTGGCACGTATGCACACTAAACAAAAAATGTTCCTTTTTTATAAATTAGGAGCCAGCTGACGTATTACTTTTGGATTGCGCAACCACAACCATCTGTTGTCAACCATTCTAAAACCAGCTGATGTCAACCATTCTAAAAAAAAGCACGATCACCTGATGTGTGCTTCAAATGTGTCATTCTTATGTGCCATGATGCTTTCGGCTGCTGGTGCAATTTGAAGATATTAAAAAATAAAAGATATGCACATTTTACAGTTTTAAGGATGCAGGTAATAAAAATGGATTAGCAGGCAAAAACATAGTTCTCTCCATGCAAACCAATTGGACTTTGGCACCAGAAGAGGCGTATTTCACAACTTATAGTTGTATTTATCGATAGTACGTCAACCCCCAATCGTGCAACTAGCTAATGTCATACGCTCTACATATAATACACACAGCTGAATTAGTACTTTCAGATGTCATACTTTCTGACAATGAATACTTGTTTGTTCACAATAAATAACTTATTTAGAAAAACAGAAACTCGTGTGTGCTAAATGCCCCTAAAATGCCAGAAAATAATTTCTTATAATGTGACCAGTTGTCATCAGATTGACTTGACACCGACACCCAAAAATGTCAGGGAGTTCATACAGAAATTGTACAATGTACGTGAATCAGTGTCAAACAGCAGGAAATTTAATGTTTTTAAGCCATCATAACACATATGAGATGGCAGATGTGGTATGGCATTAAATACCGTCACAATCAATGGTTTCTGGGGAGGGGGGGGGCAAAATGTAGCGTTGGCAAAGGTATGCGCTCTACTGAGTGCCCGTTCTAGTTTATGTGTAAAAGCGTGGTTTTTACCATCGCGCTTAGAGTGTTTTTAAATAAAGTGAAAAGTGATTAAAACCTCTCACTGTTGGTAAGCTGCCTTAAGAATTCATTCTTCAAATAATTTGGACACAGAGGCCGTTCCAGGGTAAAGGGGTTTAATGGTCTGAAGGGGTCTAAATGCTCGAAAGGGTCCAGGGTGTCCAAGGGGTCGAAAGGATATATGGTATTTCAATACTAGTTAGAGATCCAAAGGGTCTAAGGGGTCTATAGAGTCTAAAGAGTCAGCTGTATGTTTTGAGAAAAACATTGCGGCCCTGTGCTTCGCATTTTCACAATTTTTTGTGGGTTCATAATTTTTTTTAGCCGCTCTATAAGCGAGCAGAGTGGCCTGTCCCACCATTCACACTATAATCCTAGCCATGCGGCATGTCCCACCATTCTTGTTATAAAGATGCTCCACCGTATCTACAAGCAGTGGTTATGATTTAAATCGTTGAGCGGCAACCTATTAATTATATTATATTATAACCACACTAGAAATAAAAGTGTCAACATCACCATCATGCCGAAGAAAAAGAAAAACCAAAAAAAAAAACCATGGCGCCTGGAACACTGACGGGTTCCTCCTGCGTGATCCCCATTTTTATATACCAAATCCCCTAAAGGCCCGGTCACACCTTGACGTTTTAGCCAGCGATGGCAACGTATTAAAATGTATGTAAAACGCTGGCTTACGTTGAACTTTTGATGTTTTTTTTTTAAAGATTCGGACGTATTCATAGCGACTTGGTCTTATGTATAACGCATTGGTAACGGACACAGAACGTTTCGTTGTGTTATAGATAACTTATACCAACGAATGCTGAACCTGTTGTCGGCCTACACCGATGCCCAACAATAGTCTAACTTAGGCATAGTGCGTTGCACGCATCGCCGACGATGTCATGACGTAGCCTATTAAAAGGCTGACGCACAACGATTTGAATCATAACTGCCGTAGAAATGGAAGTGTCAACATTGCGGTCACACCTTGGCGATCTTGCCAGCGTATGCCGACCTAAGAAAAATGTGTCTAAAACGTTGGGGCACGTCAAATACGGTATGAGTAAGTTTGGTATACGTGAGTACAACGTTAAAGTACGCTATCATACGTCGTAGTAAGTAGAGTACGTCAAGAAATTTTAAACATGTTCAAAATTTTACGACATACTCGGCGTATGACACACGTTCCGCATGTGATGGGGATAAGTTTTACACACGATATGTGGACGCTTACACACGTCCACAAAGGCTACTTATAAGCTACTCATAAGTCGAAACACGTCGCGGTAATGTCTTTTTTACGTGAAACTTATTTCTAACTTATGTTTGACGTGCTTTGAACCAATTCTTTACGTAGTCCCAACACACATCGACGTATGTAGACGTATTCCAATGACGTCTTCCGTTCGACAAAAAAATAAATCAACGTGTTTCTAGCTTACAACTGCCATATAAAGACGTGTTCCCAGCGGTTTTGGGAATTGGTATATAAAAATGCTGCTCATAAAAGGGGAACCCAACAGTGTTTTCGAGTCCTTTTTGAGTCGATGTCCATGTCAGCAGTAACAATATCAGTATCAGTATCAGTATTAGTATTAGTATTAGTAGTAGTTTGTTCATGTTGGCAGTAGTAGGTGAGTGTGAGGGGGAGGGTGTGGGTTATGATGGATCGTCCTTGCGTTTAACGATTTAAATGATAAACTCAACGATTTAAATGGCTGCAACTCCACTATTGAAAGTAGACGCTTGCGCTCAACAATTGGATTTTTTTTACACTCAATGACTTTTAAACGGTACCACTCAGCTATTTTCATTGTTTACAATGAACGATTTAAATTGCTGTCACTCGCCTTTGTTTTTTGACGCTGGGGTTTGGAAATTTGAAGCGTTTCTTCTGAACGTGTTAAAACGCTCAAACTCGACTATTTTAAATAGACGCTGCCGATGGACAATTGGAATCATAGCCAAGCTAGACATCGAAGTGTGAACATCCTCGTCATGCCGAAGAAAAGTTTGAAGAATGCTGCAAATAAGTGTCCTGGCCGTGGCCGTGGACGCTGACGCAAGGACGATCCATTATACCGACGTCTTTCAGCCTATGAGTAACTTAAAAGTAACGTCTGTCGATGTGTGGCAACGATCGCGTAACGTGCCAACAACACGTTAATCATAGGTTAGAAATAAGTTTCGGGTATGCTAAACATTACCTCGGCGTGTCTCAACTTATGATTAACTTACAAGTAGCATGTCAACGATCGCAGACCGTGCATACAACTTGTGGCCAGCGTAGCGGAACATGTGAGTCATACGCCGGCATACGTCGTGAAATTTCAAGCATGAAAAAATTTGAGGACAACCAAAAAGTACAACGTTTAAAGCCAGCGTACAACGATGTATGGCAGTGTTTTTCAGCGTGCTCTCAATGTTATCAAAACTTACCCATAACGTATTCAACGTGTGCCAGCGTTTTAGAAAAAAAATTCAAAAATCGGCATACGTTGGCTAAAACGTCAAGGTGTGACCGGGCCTTAAACGCTGCCAATACGCGATTATACGGTAGCTGTAAGTTAGAAACACATTCAGTAAGTTCTGTGGTCATCTGGAAGACGTCAAATACGTCAATATGCGTTGGAGATACGTTACTCATAGGTTCAAAGCACGTTACTCATAGGTTAGAAATAAGTTTCGGGTACGCTAAACATTACCTCGACATGTTTCGACTTATGAGTAACTTACAAGTAACGTGTGTTGACGTGTGTGAACGATCGCATAACGTGCCTACAACTTATGGCCAGCGTATGCGGAACGTGGGAGTCATACGCTGGCATATGTCGAAAAATTTTGAGCATGTTTAAAATTTGTCGATGAGCACGGCATACTACGATGCATGCCTGCGTGCTTCAGCGTGCTCTTAACGTATACAAAACTTACCCATAATGTATTTGACGTGTGCCAGCGTTTAGACAAATTTTTCATACGTCGGCATACGCTGGTTAAATCGTCAAGGTGCGACAGGGCCTTTACGAAAATGAAGCGAAAACATACGTATTGCTTAACATTAAAAACAGCTCACTGTACTGGAAAACGTAGGGACAGGAATACTGTACTGTAAATGATGGAGATTGTAATACCCTCCAGGATGGAGATTGTAAGATTGTAATGATCTCACCCCACCTAGAGGCAGCGTGACATGATACACATTTACATAGAGAATTTGACGCCCCCCTCCACCACCCCTCAAGACCACCGGAAAAGATAAAAACACCCCTTTACATTGATTGGAGTATGCTGATTCTATGTAGCAAGTCTGGATGCAATCATCACAGAACTGAAGGAGTAGCGGAACAAACACACACACACACAAACAAAGAAACAAACACCAGTCCATGAGTTATTGTAAGGATACATGCAGAAAAAATTCAGCAAAAGGGAATATTTTGAGTACGCATATTGTCGTGTCCAGGGAGTTAAGACCGACCTGGACGAATAGCCGAACAGTTCTCCCTTGGAGGCGAACACATGATCCTTGGAGATTATAGCCCGCGCGGGACAGGGGTGGCAAAGCACGTACCAGATGCGTTCACCTGGATAGAGGACAAGGGTTTATACTCAAACCAACAACGAATAGACAGACACAAGCAATCTTTAATAAATAGGTGTTTAATGGACATACAATTAAATATTTATAATGGAAATAAAGAAACGTGAGGTTACATAAATTTCTATTTGAGGTGCCTCCACACACAGTTACAAAAACAGACAAGGGGAAAAGATTTAAACAAAGAAAAATCCCTCCCCTTCTTCTGCCACTTTGCCTCGGGTCCAGAAATGGTCGCTTCGAAGCTTGGGTGATCGAACACACATCGTCTTGCCTGGAAAACTCGCAAAATGGCGTACAGCCACTCTCTGGGCGGGAAGTGTATGGGAGGTAGTTCATGTGGATGGTCCCTTCGTTAAGGGCTCAGGAACTGCTTGCTGTCCAGTCTCTTCATGAGCAGACTTGCCAACACCACTCCTCACCACCACTCCTTCTTACCTGATGCAATAACATGAGGCTCCAAAGTGTGGTCTCACACGACCCAGCCAAACCGTCAATGGCTAGCATCTTGCTCCATCACACGAGAAAATTCACACAACCGAACAACAGGATTTGCTCTGCCTTTTCCGTTGTGTCGAGGGAAGCCAGCCAGAGCCTCTGTCTCAATTGCGTTCCTCACAGAACCTCCCTTCATGTTCCTGTTTGTGTCCCGACCGCCGATCCTGCCTCCATTCTCATCTCCCCTCTGATGTCACCCCATCTCTCATCCACCCCAGGGGTGTGGTCTCACTAGTTGTCATTCCTGGAGGCGGGGTTTTTGACTGCTTGGAAATGTCCAGCTCGGTTGTTGTTGTTCTAAGGACGTGATTCCTTTTTATCGCCCGTCTTAAAATGCAAAAATATAGGAAAAGGTCACAGGCGGCAATCACATACTGGGAGAAATTAGCCTTCGACCCCACCCACCCTAGTAGTGACATGTAACAGTTAAGCTCACAGTTTCCTTACTTAATTTACATTGAGATGTCTTTCCCATTCACGGACCATACTAACCTATGCAATCCTACCTTTTCTATTAAATTCCTCCATCTACCCCACAACCAGAACAATATGTTTCATTGATAAGAAGCATTTAATTTCTTTAAAAAATTTTGCAGACAAAATCTGGGCTCATGGAAGAGACAGGTGACTGAAGGTAAAAACAGGGAATGTACTGACAGTGGGGCAATTGGCAACAGTTGGAGACAACAAGCAAGGGAATGAAAAAATGGGAAAAAAGAGTAAAGAGAGAGGAGGAAGAGAGGGATTGAGCAGTCTTCAAAAAGTATTTCTACAAACAGAAGAAAAGAACAGTGGAGTGGATTGAAATCTGGGAATTTGGAAGTTTAACGTCAATCATGAGTGGGTTGCGGCAATATCATATCATTCTGGAGGAGCTGGGGAGGTGGGGTGGGGGAAGTGGGGTGTTTGGTGAGTCACGAGTTCCAAGAATGTAAATTTTATGTGGGTAGTTCAGAGCCAGTGCAGAATGAGATAATCAAAATATTCTCGGATACAGCAAAAAATATTTGAACATTTTCAGAAAGTGTGTACAATAAGTAAGAAAATGTATATTTTTACTTATAAGTTGAATTTTATTTTAACTGAGGTCTATTTTACTTTTGTGAGTATTTTGTGGAAGTATGATGGTAATCGATGCATTATATATATATATATATATATATATATATATATATATATATATATATATATATATATATATATATATATATATATATATATATATATATATATATATATATATATATATATATATATATATATATATATATATATATATATATATATATATATATATATATATATATATATATATATATATATATATATATATATATATATATATATATATATATATATATATATATATATATATATATATATATATATATATATATATATATATATATATATATATATATATATATATATATATATATATATATATATATATATATATATATATACATTGTATATTTTTCTATTGTTCGCTGTTTGTCGTGTTATTGTTTGTCTGTCATGTAATAACTTGAGAACGGATTAACAGATTTCAATAAATCAAACTACGGTGGATTCAGGGAACTCCTGGAAAGGTTGGTGATGAAATTATCATTTTAATTTTTTTGTGATTATACTGTGGTGGCCAAAAATATTAGTACCCTTGCACTTTTTCAAATAATGCACCATTTCTTCCAGAAAATTGTTGAAATAAAAAATATATTTTGGTGTCCACAAATGTATTTATTTGGTTTTCAGTCGAACAAAACAAAAATATCTGAAAAAATGACTAAATCTTAGCTTATTTCACATAGAAATCCCAAAATGGCCCAGACAATATAATTGGCACCTTATAAAAGTTTTTATAAATAATTAGATTTCAAGCAGGTGATTCTCCTTTACTTTGGAATTGAACTCACCTGTGGTGAGTTGCAGGTGCCTCCAATATAAAAATCACCCATTCAACCAGTTTGAATGGAGAAAAGGAGTCATTCTGCTGTTTTGTGTCACTGTGTGCACCGTAATGAACATGGGGAAAACAAAGAAAACCAGAGAATTGTCTGAGGAGGTCAGACACAAGATTGTAGTCAAGGATGGACAATCTCAAGGCTACAAGTCCATCTCCAAAGACCTTGATGTTCCTGTGACCACTGTACGCAATGTTGTCAGTAAGTTTAAGGTCCATGGCACTATAGCCGACCTCCCTGGATGTGGCTACAAGAGAAAACTTGATCAAAGATTGCAGTGAGGGATTGTTCGAATGGTGGAGAAAGCACCTCGTTGAACTGCCAAACAGATTCAAGCTGACCTTTAGATCCAAGATACAACAGTTTCAACTCACACCATCCATCACCAACTCAAGGCAAGGGGGTTCTATGGTAGGAGACCCAGGAGAACCGCACTGCTGAGAGATAGACCAAAGAAAGCCCAACTGGAGTTTGCCAAAACACACCTGAACAAGCCAAAATCGTTTTGGGAGAATGTCCTGTCGACAGATAAGATTAAATTAGAGTATTTTGGTAAAGTACATCATTTCTATGTGGGCAGAAAACAAAATGAGACCTTCAAAGAAGAGAACACCTTCCCTACAGTCAAACATGGAGGAGGTACAGTGATGTTTTAGGGTTGCTGTGCTGCCTCTGGCACTGTGTGCCTTGAATGTGTGCATGGCATCATGAAATAAGGAGATTACTAAGGCATCATGGAGCGCAATGTTCAACCCAGTGTCAGAAAGCTGGGTCTTCGTAGAAGGTCATGGGTCTTGCAGCAGAATAATGACCCCAAACACACCTCCAAAATCACCCAGGAAAGGTTCACGACAAAATGCTGGACTTTTATGAAGTGGCCAGCAATGAGTCCAGATGTAAATCCCATTGAACACCTGTGGGGAGATCTGAAAACAGCAGTTGGGAGAAGGCACCGTTCAACTCTGGGAGAACTGGAGCAGTTTGTACAAGAAGAGTGGGCCAACTACCAGTAGAGAGGTGGAGGAAGCTCATTCATGGCTATAGGTAGTGCTTGACTGCAGTTATTTTGTCCAAATATGTTTTTGTATATTTTGATACCAAATATTAAGTCTCGAGTGTCAATAATTTAGTCAATGCCATTTCGTTTTATTTAATGATTTAAAAGGTTATATTAAGTACCGAATCAAAGACAAAGGTTCTGTAATGTGAACAGTGAAATAAAGAATTGTGGTGACCAAATACTTTCGTCAATTTCAACTTATTTTTCGAGAAAATTGTGAGTTATTTGAAAACTGTGCAAGGGTACCAATATTTTTGTCCATGACTGTACATTATCTCAACCAGCGGTACACCATCTCTTCTGGGTCTGATTTTGACAAATTTCCCTGAAAATATCTGCTGTTCCTCCTCTGCTCCAATTGGTTCTTCTGACCAAGTACTGGTCAAAATAAGCATCTATCTGGCTGTTATTAGAGAAACACCTCAGTACCGTTTAGTCTGACATTTTACTCAGGCTGACCAGCAGGGACTTCAAGCAGCCATCAAACTTCTAGACTGGTCTCCCATCTCTACGTTCACAGACATCAACTCATCCTGCGAATTATTTCAAAGATATTTGCTCTCTATCATGCTACACTGAATTTTTGGTGAGGCAGTTGTCCTGAAACAATTTGCCTTTGCCTCATGGAAAGCAAACCCAAATGAGGGTAATCTCAGTTCCTTCGATAAAGCTCAGAACAAGTGTGTATCTACCCTCAGGAGAGCCAGAAAACATCTTTCTAAGCTCAAATCTGAACTTTCAAACCTCTCTCCCTCCTCCAAATTCTGGTGGCATCTAATCAAATCTGTTTCTGGTGTATGTTTCCCTTCCATCCCCTCTCTTACCTCAAATGGCCGCACTGCTGATCCGCACGTGAAAAGTCTGAATGTCTAAACTCAGTGTTTGCATCGAAATCTTGTGTCCAAAACCCCTCGCTTTGTGTACCCACCTTACACAGTCGTGCGCAACTGTCGCTGGACTCTGTGTCCTTTTCTTCTGACAAAGTGGAGAGTTTGCTGTCAAAAGTCGACTCAGATTCTGCAACCGGTCCAGACGGCATCAGCCCACGTGTCCTAAAAACCTGCTCCTCTGCTCTTGCTCACCCTCTCTCTGTTATATTCACCCTCTCATTTGCTCAAGTTCATCTGCCATCTGCTTGGAAATCAGCAAACATTACCACCCTGCATAAAACGGTACAAAAACAGATCCGTGCAATGACAGAGGAGGAGGAGGATATTGGGACCATACTCTGTGCAGAGCGATGGTGCTGCTTTAGCAGTCTTCTTGTTTATTGGGCACAATCCTGGATGGGTCGCCACAGTATAACAGCATGCTGGTACTCATTTTGCCGACCTTGGAAGGATGACAGGACGAGTTAACCCCACCTGGTATTAATTCAACTGATGAGTGGGATTTGAACTCAGGACCCTCAGATCCAAAGCCCACCACCCGAAACATTAAACATTAAACCCAAAACACCAGGCATGCAATGACAGACCAATCAGCCTTCTCCCAATAATCAGCAAGGTTATGGATTCCATCATCGCTTCAGACATTAATTCCTTCCTCTTCTCCATTGGCCTGATTTCCAATCATCAATTTGGTTTCAGACCAGGTCACTCTACCCTGGATATGCTGCTTCTGCTCTCCCAACAATCGATGGACGTACTCATTGGCAGACATGAAATCCGAGCCACATCCCAGGACATATCACGTGCTTTTGACACGATCTGGCACCCTGCCCTGCTCACCAAGCTCTCTTCCTATGGTATCCAAGCACATCTCCACTCATGGTTCACAGACTTCCTCTCCTGTCCCAGTCAACGTGTAGCCACAAATGGAGTTCTCTCATCCCCCCCCTTCCTGTCCAGGCTGGAGTTCCTCAAGGTAGCATTCTGGGCCCTGTTCTTTTTCTGGTTTTCATCAAT
>NC_140971.1:63672881-63695381 GCF_056783735.1 Eptatretus burgeri
AACAACACCAACTCAGTAAAAAGTGACTCGTGCCACCTTCCTCGTCCCGTTTGCGGTAGAGCGATTAGAACCGCCATGTTTGGGTTATAAATAAATAAACCGCCTCCATCGTTTCGGCTCATTCTACGTTGGCGGGACTGTTCAAGTCCCGTGGACGTCACATTGGTGTCAGGAGTGGGATGTTTGAACCCCTCTAAATTATATTTGGTATCGGGAGAATATACCAAGATTAAAATCTCGCCACGAATTGGAATATAAAATTACTACAGAAAAGCGCGCGAGCGCGGGAAAATTTTGGCGGGATTTTTCAAATTTAAATTAATTGGCGGCAAACGGGACTTCTGCACCATGGCGGATGTGCAGATGTTTGAGGAGGAAGGCCACGTGTCTGGCAGCGAGTCGGGGGAAGAAAGGAGAGACGGGGGTAGGGTTGGAACCTCCCCCATTCCGAGCGTGGACCGTGCTTCATCGCCCGTAACGGAGCCGGCAGCGCCGGAAACCGCTGCGATGACGATCCAGACACTGTTGGAACGTTTAATAGCGGACATGACGGTACAAATGGCAAATCAATTCGTGACACAGAGGGCAGAAATGATGGCACAGGGGGCAGAAATGACGGCACAAATGGAAAATCAATTCGTGACACAGAGGGCAAAAATGACGGCACAGGAGGCAGACATGGTGGATCGATTGGGGGTAATGGGGGAACAGTTGGGTGCACGGATTGATTTAATGAGGGATGAATTGGGGGAAAAGATGGAGAAAATGAAAACTAAGATGCAGGAGTGTGTGGATGTTAAATTGGGAGAGATACAAAGTAAATTCGAGGATAGATTGGAGGAAACAAAGGTAGAAATTACTTTGGAGGGGGAAAATATACGAAAAAAATTGGTAGATAAAATTGATGCAACGAACTATCGGTGCATTTGAGTGCATTTCCCGACTAAACGGGTGGAATGAGCGGGAACGTACAGGGAATTTGGTGGCAACGTTGCGGGGACCAGCCGCAGATGTGTTAAACGTGATCGCGGAGGGGATGTTGACCAGCTCCCACATTTGCGAGGCGTTGAGCCGTCGGTTTGGGTTCGCGGCAAACTGTGATCTGGTGCGGGCCCAGCTCCAGCACCGCAGATTAAAGCCGGGTGAGACAGTGCAGGAGCTGGCACAGGACATTTACCAATCAGTCAGGATCACGTATCGGGACCTTACAGTGGAGGCATGGGACAGACTGGCACTCGAGAAATTTTTAGCTGCTCTTCTGGACCCTGAGGTCCGAGCGCTAGTGGAGCTACAGGATCCACCCACCGTTCACCGAGCGGCTGAGTGCGCAGCCAGGCTGGCCTCATGGAGGCGGCCGGTTCGGGTGCCCGAGAGGCCATAGGTGACGGTCCGACAGGCGGAGATCCAGGATCAAGGAGAGGGGCTGGGAGAAATTGGCATTACCCAAATGTTTCAGGAAATTTGCCAGAAACTGTCGAGTTTGATAAGGGGTAATTCGGTAGTTAGTGCGCCAAAGCGTCGGGGTCCAGCCCAGCCAATAGAGCAATTCGATTATGGCCGAGGGGGTCCGGAACCGGAAGAGACATTTCACCGATACTCACGGGGGCCTTTTATGGGGAGTTGTTTCCGGTGCGGGCGAAGAGGACACATGCAACGATATTGCCGGTACCCGGCGATGGAGGGACCCTCCAATAGACTTTTAGACTCGGAGAGGGTGAATCCTCCTGCTGAACCGCCAGGTCTATCCGAGATGCCCTTTCATAGGTCGGGTCCGGAGATCACTGTCGGGCGTCGGGGAGACTAGATTGGGCTGAGCATATACGGCCATGCTTGGCTGCTGAGATTGTGGCGAAGTGCCTCCTTTGGTGGAAAAAAATGAATTGTGGGAAAATTGGCATGGGTTTGTAAATTCTGCTGGGTTTTAGAGTGACAATCGGGACAGTGGGTAATTGGTAACAAAGCGGGCACAAGTGGCTGTCCAATGGCTGGTGCGTGGATCGGGTGAGAAGTGCTGTGTGAGTTGTTTTATGTTAAGAAGTGAAATGTATGGTGCACCCATTGATTTTTTATTGGACATGGTGTGGTAACAGGGAAGGTCATGGTCGGCGAAGTGTTAGAAATGCAGGTGTCACATGTAAGGCCGATGGGGTGGGGGAGTCATGTGGGTTTTGTGGGTGGGGATGATGTGCTTGTCCACAGGGATTGCTGAAGCTCACGGTGAGTGTGAATTGCGACCCCCTTCAAGGAGATTCACCACCTGGTGGCTAATGTTGACAGTGTCTGGAGGCAACTGGGAGAGGGTCTGGTTGGGCGACCAAGGCGGGTAGGACCTTGGCGACCCAGGAAGGCCAGAGGAGCCAGTGAGACCCCTTCCAGAGTGTTGTACGGGATTAGAGCTGATGGCTACCAGGGGGGAGGGAATCAAAGGGAGCGGGGCGGAGAAACGTCCGGGTTGGACTAAAGCTTACCTGTGGGCATGGTTGCACCTGAGATGCCCCCATCATCTTGTGGTAACCCACCCCACGGCCACGACAGGATTCAGCCTGCATGATTAAAATGAGGACCATGACCTAGAAATGTGATGATGACCATGGTGTGAGTGTTGTGAAGATGTATGAGTCCCACTCGATCCCGCACAACTTGACATGTGCAGCAAGGGCATGATGTCTGCATAATTTTGGGGCAAGCAAATTTGAAAATTGGCTCCCCAGGTAACGCTGGGTCTATTAGCATCCACTGGAGGAGGCGGTCAAGTGTAAATATCCTGTGAATAGTGTCGTTAAGGCTTAGAGTAGGAATGTAAAGTATAAGTGTTGTGTTTTTGTTGAACCTTTTGTTTCCCCTCCCCAGATCACTGGAAGAGCGTTGGGCAAGAGCGATGATCCAGAAGATGGAGTGCAACTTTGCTCAGTGCTCTCATGTGATAAAATTAAAAAAAAACAAAAAAAAAAAACGAATGATTGTTTAGGCGAGGATAAGGCCATAAGGGGGTAGTACATTAAGCAGGATAGGTAAGTTAGCTGCGACTCGCTGCCCATTGCCCTCCTACTTTATTTCGTTAGGTTAATTAGGTGTGAGTCAGTATGTGTTAAGGCTGGTACGGTAGCACCTGTGATATACCTTGCAGGAGCTGCGGTACCAGAGGAGGGGGCAGTGTTACGTTTGAGGAGGGGGGGTATGCATTCAAAGGGTAATTACGATGTTTAATTAGGTATGCCATGCTGTTCGAGTTTACCAGGATCTCGATGTAATAAGTAGCAATTCAGTGGTGATAAGTTGTCTAGTAAATGTTCATTTCTTCAAGGGGGAAATGATAATTGTCACGTAATTAGATAGGGACACGGGATAGGGTAAGTGTGTCTGCGTAAAACCCTTTGAGTAGTCCCTGGAGGCTGGCCGTGACGTCACAGGACAGGGCTGCGGTTGGCTCCGCCCCGTGATCACGATTGGCGGAAGGCGACTGCGGTGGGCCAATAAAACGGCTCGATTGGAAGTGACGAGGACAGGAGGATAAAAAGGTTCTGTTCGGGGACGAAAAGGAAGAGGAAGAAGATCGGGACAAAAAGATCGTGTTTTTTTGGTGTGGAGGCTGTTGCGCGGGAAGCGCACTTGTTGTTGTCCTGATTCGATCGTGTTCTTCATCGTGTCTTGGAGCCTTGCTGAGCCTCGTGCCTCACCTTGGTTGGCTCTGGGGTTCTGCTGATTCGGAGTACGGGGCCGAACGGCGGGCGGACCTGCCTCCCTCTCCTGCTCGCAATTTGGTGCCAGAACTGGTTCCCTGGCGGCTGTGAGCGGACTTGGGCCAGGACCAGGAGGTCGATAGCACCACGGTTTCTCCTGCCCCCCCCCCCCTGACGAGAGCAAGGCCAGCTCATCCGACGCTGATCCAGGGACAGTTGCGTCCACACCACGATCAGCCTGACCACCAGAAGTAGCTACGTTTTGTGTGTGTGTGTGTGTGTGTGTGTGTGTGTGTGTGTGTGTGTGTGTGTGTGTGTGTGTGTGTGTGTGTGTGTACTTGGCGCCTTAGAGGGTTTGAGATCTGTATATTCATTGGAATTGTCTGTGTTTTCCCCACGCCCGATCCCACACCATCCCGTCGAATCGCCACGGATCCCTCTTCTTGCCGAGTCTTGTTATTTCTGGTTAATAATAAAAAACAAATAAACAACACCAACTCAGTAAAAAGTGACTCGTGCCACCTTCCTCGTCCCGTTTGCGGTAGAGCGATTAGAACCGCCATGTTTGGGTTATAAATAAATAAACCGCCTCCATCGTTTCGGCTCATTCTACATTGGCGGGACTGTTCAAGTCCCGTGGACGTCACAATATACTGTATATATATATATATATATATATATATATATATATATATATATATATATATATATATATATATATATATATAGATATATTTGTATAGATTTTCCGCCCGCCGGCGTGCGAACGACCACGTCGAACCAAGAGCAGTCGCTTCGCCCACCGAACGGACAATCCAGTCGCGGATTTCGAGATCAACGCCGGAAACCAGCCACGGGTGTGTTTTTAACCACACCAAAACCTTGTCCGCACTCTACCCGCGCTGCAGGGTCCGATCGCCAAATCTTTGATTTACCTACTTATTCGCGCGGGTAGGTTACCGAGAGATTGCACCTCAATGAGACCGCTTGGAAACGAGCTGCTTAAGCAGCTCGCTTCCTTTTGGGTTTACCGAGCGGGGTATTATCGCGGTCCCGTTGGACCCGATCACTTTAGCGGCTATTTAAAAACCAACTGTATTCCGAGTGCAAGATGGGGCAGTTCAATGAGGGAATGGACGCAACGAACAGGTTTACATTCACATAAGGACATTTATAATAATAATGCACGTATGCAATTAAACAAGGCAAAACACGTATGCAATTATGCAAGCAACAAAAGCACGACAAAAGAACAACAACCGTCTACTTATTATGTACAGTCACTTGCACTGAACAGCAGTTCCTACTTATTCGACGGGCCACGGACACAGGTACGCACACACACACACCCAAGAAATGGTGGCAGAGGCCTTTAATAACGAGCTCCAGCTCGGAGGACAGGTGAGCTGAAACCCAGAACCTATCTCGAACCTCTCCACCTAGTGTGGTCTTCAAGTTGTTCGGACCCGGGCTCCAGCGAGAGCGAGCTGGATCCAATCGCCGTGAGCTGCGATCCTTCCCGAGCTCCTGCAAATCCTCCCGCGCTTCTCAACACGTGCTGGTGAGATGAGGTGCTGATCCTTCCCATCGATGCATCGCTTCCTTGAGGAACCACCTCCATGAAGAGGTTGATGAGTCGCACCAAGCCGGGAACCAAAATGGAGAACAAAGAGCTCCACAAACCAAGAATAAGAAGCCACCACTCGCAGCTTGAGCCGAGCAACTAGCTTAACTTCCTTCCAAACAGGGCAGCTTGAAGCAAAAAGCTCTCCTGAGCCAAGCAGAAGCCAAAGCTCATGGAACCATCAAAGCAAAGAGCCTCCAAAAAGCCTCCTCCTGAGCCATGCCTCAGCCGAAGCTCACTGAGCCAGCCGAAGCAAAAAGCTTCCGAAGGCCTCAACCCTAACGCAAGCCATGCAGGACCCGACGGTCTGATGAACGACTACTCTCTGCCAAAGCAAAAAGCTTACTACTCCAACTCCCCTCTCCAACTCTACCCACGAACAAAAGAAAAGATCTCCACTTATCCTTCTCCAGCCCTTCCCCCGCTCCTGGCGTGACTCATGACTCATGCCCTCATGCTCCATCCCCCGCTCAGCCACGGGTGGGAGGGAGTTGTTGACATCATGAGTCACGGGACGGCAGGGTTCTTCTTGCTCTTCGCAGAAGAGGGGGAGGGATGTCTCCATTGTTTGTTCCCTAACTATTAAATCGATCCGCAGCACATCTAATTGATTTCTGAACATTTAAACAATGGAAGCTGAGCTATCTCGGGAACAAGCACTTATCGACATAGCTGACTAAAGGAACTTGTATGTTGTGTGCAATGGAATTCCAAATTCGTAACAATATATATATATATATATATATATATATATATATATATATATATATATATATATATATATATATATATATATATATATATATATATATATACATACACACACACACACACACACGTATGTACGTATATGCTTGCAAATGCCACTAATCGCTTCGCAAACGGGAATACTAAGAAAGTGTGTAGGGGGGGACAGATAAAGAGTGGTGGGAGAGCTAGAGGGGTGGGAGAGATAGAGGGATGGGAGAGAGAGAAAGAGAGAGAGAGAGGGAGAAGTGCGTGAGCAAGGGGGAAGTGTTGAGGAAGTGATGTGGGAGTGGTGGGGAAGCGAGTGAGGGATGGGGGAGAGAATGGTGGAGTGTGGGAGCAAGGAGGATGGGGGTATCAAGGAAGGGGAAGTGTTGAGGGGAATGGGGTGCTCTGGACTTGTGTTCGCTGGTGGGAATTGAACGGAAGTTGGGGGGGGGGTCCAGTCTGTCAGCATAGTACAGGATTGAATTAAATGAGCTATGTTAAAACAGCATGATCAAACAGGGTAGCAAAACCACCCATCACTTTCAAACAGCATGTTCCATTTTAAAAGAGAATATATCATGGGCTTCCCTTGAGGTATGCAACTTAAACTGCGGCTGGCACCCTGCTTACCTGCTTGGTAACTGGATCTCTCCGAGGCGGTCAGACACTGCCCGGAGACACCCGGAGTGCCAAAGAACGTGTGAACTGGACAAACGAACAGACCTCCAGCAGCCAGACCCACCGCCAAGCCCAACCAGACAGTCCAAACTTCAAAACCCAGCTCAATGCAAGAGCTCCAAGAGCACATCACACCCGAACTGCAATGCTTACAAATTCCCAGAGACTCCAGTGTTCATTCTTTTATTTAATTTCAGCACGTTTTACAACCAAATAGTGATAAGCCCCAGAATCTCTCAACCCAAGCCCAATCCCAAAATTTAAATAATAGAATCTAAGCCAGCAGCAACCCCGGCCACCATGCAAGTGCCCACCCACCCCCACACACTGCATGCTGAAAACACATAACAAACACCACAGCACAAAATAACCACCTCCAAACCACATCTCTCCTCCCTTTCTCACCCATCTTCCAACTTTCATGAAGTGATAAACAATGGGTGGTTGTGATTCGTTCCCACAGGTGGTTGTGTTATAAAGGAGGGGGTGAGGGAGCGAGGGCAAACAAAGAGATGGGGGAAGGGATGGAGAGAAGGAATGGATGGATGGAGGGAAGAAAGGGATGAATTCATTGGATGGAGAGTTGATTCACAGCAAGTTTCATCGTTGTTCATGAACACATGAAACTCCAATCTCAGAGAGTGAACAAGAGGTGTAAGGAAAGAATGAATGAGTAAACAAAAATGGCACTCGGTAGAGCGCATACCTCCGCCAGGCTGAACAGTTTACATTTTGTATTCCACTGATCCCACCGGATCTGGATTCGGACCTGAACAGGAATCGAATCAGCTTGTTCTTGTCACCTCATCAACTCATCCACAAAGTTGCATCGTAATCCGTCCACATCGTTTTTTTTTAATCTCATGCTATATATCGATTTTGGCCCCATCTCTCAATGGTGAAGAATCACCTTTAGAATGAAATTTTTTATCGCATTCAGATGGATGATTACCAAAATCTATTTATTTCGTCATTGGCACACACCCAACCTGTCCATCAAATTTCGTTGGAATTTGTCCAAAACTTTTTGAGATTTCCTGCTCACAGACAGAGACAAACAGACAATGTTGAAAACATCACCTCCGTCTTCCTTCGGTGGTGCATCTTCACCAAAATCTGGATCTTCAATTAAATCGAATCTTCACCAAAATCGAATCAATTTGTCCATGTCACACACCCACCCTGTCCAACAAATGTCATCCGAATCTGTCTACAACATTTTCAGATATCCTGCTCAAAGACAGACAGGGGTGAAAACATAACCACTGTCCACCTTTGGTAGCGGAGGTAAAAATATATTGTTTGCTATTAACTTACAGACACTTTTAGATTTTTTTGTAACTCATAAAAACACTCATCAAAGCAAACTCTACTCTTTCATTTTTTTTTGTTAATTCTGTTGCCATCACGTATCTGGAGAGAAAGAAGACGTAATTAATTTTTATGAAATTTACATGTTTAAAATAATATACAAAGTAAAAATTAATTATTGTAGTTTAACCGCCCAAATCTTATTTTGGCTCCTTATCTTTGGTCCATCCAGTATAATAATTTTTTTGAAAATTCGACTCATAAGTGATGTTGGTATGAGTCATAAATACCACGACTGCTACATTTTATGGTGACCTATTGAACTAGTCAGTTTCAAATCATTCCTATTTTAGTACCAGCATTACGATAAACTTCCCATTATTTAAATCGCCAACGTGTGCTGAAATTTACCACATTACTCACACATGGAGCAAATTAATTGGAGACAATATTCTGCTTATTCCATACATTGCATCTGATGTATAGACTAACGCGCTGTGTGCCTGGCAGCAGATAATAGGACACTGAGGCTTTGAAACACTGGCTGTTGGCTCCCTGTGGAGTTTTGGCTGCAAGACAGGCAGAGATAAACGGCAGCGAATTCCCCTGACAGCTCTGGCCATTGTGCTCAGATGTAATCGACGGTTGCTGGGCCAATGGGATAGGCTCCTGCTGCAAGCCATCTGCCAAACCTCCATCCACATTCAAAATATACCCTGCTTTTCCAATCTTTTCCGACCCAAATCTACTGTACCATAGGGGACAGATTCCCCACTGCTAATAGGAGAAAGGCAGACACCTGGATGTCGCTGCAACGCCAGGAATCTTGTAATGTCAGAAGCTAGAGAATGACAATGGTAGGTAGTCCCATGACGTGCAACTAAAAAGAAAAGCACACCATGGATCAGCCATACCATGCACCATGAAATAATGCCCTGGGTTTTGCAAACCGCTTGGTAGTAAACCGACGCTGTTTACAGCGGCAGTTTGTCTTTTCCTTTTGCCAGGAGCAAGGCCTTCATTGCAGCGCACACACATTATATGCCTGCTGTTTGTGTGCGGAATTAATGTACAGCCATGCACGTGCAAACAGTACAATCACTCGACATGGCTTTCTCGCCTTTCATTGTGCCTTGAGGAGTGTAGCAAAGGTCCAAACAACGGCGTTATTTGGGGAACATATGGCCACGAGGATAACACTCTACCTTGTCTTGAACCCTGTTTCTCATCACTTGCACTGATTTTTCTTACTTACCACATACATACAACTGCTGGTGATTTGGAATTGTTTGCTTTCAGACAGTGTTCTCTTTTTAAAACCCTTTTGCATCAAAAAGATAAATCTATTCTTTATTTCTGTAAAGAAGATGTTGACTGTCCAGTTCCGAGGGATAAATTATTATTCACTGCCCCGCATTATGATCAGCAGCTGGCGAGCGCTTTCAAGAAATGGTAGCGGCATCATTTTACCTTTGGTTTGATTATAATATAAGAGCAAATACCACCGGTCGCTTCGCTGACGGTTATACTATAGGGGGGAGGGAGAAAAAGAAGGGGAAGAGGGAGAGAGAGTGGAAAAGAGAGAGAGAGAGGTGAGGGGAGCAATGAGAAGTGGGGGAGCGAGGAGGGGTGGGGGAAGGGAAGACAGTGTGAGGTGAGAGGAAGGGAAGGCAGACGTCCAGTGGAGCATTAATTAAAATTCATACTGTTTCATGAAAATGATTCTGCATATAATAACAGTAAAGATGGAAACAAAATAATGTCTGAAATCCATTTTCTACCAGTTATATTATAGACACGGCTCAGAGACAAACACTGCCCAGACACATCTGGGGAAAAAACACCACCCGGACGCGCCCGGGGACATACACCGTCCAGACATAAATTCTGTCCGGATATGTCCAGAGACAGAGACAGAGAGGTGATGGGAAAGTGAGTGAGGTGTGGGAGGAGGGTGCTGCACTCTATTGGGTGGGGGGGGAGAGAGAGAGAGAGAGAGAGAGAGGGAGAGAGAGAGAGAGAGAGAGAGAGAGATATATATGCTTTATGAACAACACACACACACACACACACACACACACACACACACACACACACACACACACACACACACACACACACACACACACACGCTTGGCTGATATCGGCAACAACCCCAAAACCATGAGTAGCTTTCACCGAAAAACGACGTTGCATTTATATGAACATTTCAGGGATATGTTCACAAACATTAACCTTTATAAACATCTGCATGTGATGAGTGTAAAAAAAAATTGGCTTGGAAATTTAGAAAACACGTTAATATGACAAATGGCATGGAAATCGGGTGTTATTTCACAACAATGCACTCAGGTTGATGGTGCATGAACCACTCACTTCGGGTATGGAGCAGGAACCGCCCACTCAGGGTGATGGAACACGAACCACTCATTCAGGGTGACGGAGCATGAACCACTCATTCAGGGTGACGGAGCATGAACCACTCACCCTGAATGAAGTGGCGGGCATAAGCATCTGCAGTGAGTGAATGATTCGCTCAGGACGTAGCGTGGTTCTGCTATCGACTGTAATGCTTTTGGCAAGTGGCTTAAGCACTTATGCAAGCAATCCAATTAAATGGTTGATAAGGAATGGTTGGCCAGGCTGTCGCTGCATATCATATAGGATCCCTTTAACTTTAAATCCGGTCTTCACCTCTCACACATCAGTTAATGAAATAAAATGAATTTGTTGAAATAATGACTTTCTCCACAAAAAAGTTGCAGCTTAATGCAGAAGAATTCTGGAGACATCGCAAAGTTCAATCGACCATGAAATAAACATTGCAGATAATTGTCCATCTTGCCTGCTAGTCTGTGCACACGTCATATGGTACATCGGTTCAGGATCCACGCAAATGTTATAAATACTTTTTTAACCAGTTTATTTTTTTTTACCAGATTTGCTTTGAATGCCTGTGGAGCACCTCACAAAACCTCCAAAAATATGGATAGAGTTCTGGCAGACGTTATGGATAGGCAGTCCCTCTTTGGGACAGGGCACGAGGTCAAGCAGTGAATCCATTAAATCATATAGCTCAATGAAGCAAGTTAATTTTGGCACATTCCTAAATTTTTTGTTCACTCAATATAATTATATGCCTGGTGTTGCCTTAATGTTTAGGGTGCTGGGCTTGGGATACTAGGATCCTGAGTTCAATCCTCCTTGGCTGTTGAATCAATACCAGATGGGGTTGCCTCTGCCTGTCTTCCCTCTGAGGTCAGCAAAATGAGTGCCAACTTGATGGTATCCTGTGTTGGATTGTGACCCATCCAGGATTGCGCCCAATAACCATGGAGACTGCTGAGGCAGCACCAATGCTCTGCACAGAGTATGGTCCCAATGGATAGATGGATGGAATATAATTCTCCAAACAGGAGAAAAAGGTAATTTAATACTTTGGGAATTTCACATTTTCTCGTTTATGTATGGAGAAGGAGGGAACATAGCCTTGCTTGCTGAAAGTAAATAGACATATCGGCTTAGTTATAAGACTCATTATTTCTTTAAATTGTGAGATTTCACAACAGGATTTGACACTCATTTAGTCCAGACGATATCTGATCCTCAAAACTTAAACTAGCCCGTGAGAGTAGATCATGGAAAATCGTATCATGTAATGCATGAAATCGCTCTGAGCTCCTAATTTCAAAACTATAGTACTTACGAAAGCGATGTTTACAGCGATTCGTAGCTATGATGAACAGGCATTCGATGAAATGAGTGAGGAAAGTGAAAAAAACTTTATCATGAAGAAATTATTGCATCCTTTTCCAAGTCAAGGCATGGTTGAGCAGGCCAAAAAACATGGCGGCTTCAGACCCCAGCAAGGTTACCCAGGAAATGCGTGAAGACCCCAGAGAGCAAGGTGGCCGAGGATCGCCTGCTGAAGGATATAATTCATTAGGGCCGTTAATTGTCTTCAAAATGGGTGTTTTAATGAACCCAAACACCCAATTTTCACTCTTGCATTTCCTTGGAGTTTTCTTAGTGCGCATGCAAAGTTTCAGGCTGCTAGGTTTTATGGTTTTTGAGTTATGGAGGAGACACATTGACACTCACACACACATTGACATTTATTCGTGTAGATAAATATACTTGAGTTCTGGTTTATCAGAGGATTTCTGGTGTGGGGTTTCCTGGCAGGGGGTATGAGTGGTTTTATGGTCACAGTTTTAGAAATAACTGACTCGGAATCCGAATGTCTGAGACGTCTTTTCTTCCACACTAATTTGGTGCCCCCGACATGATCCGACATCATCCAAATGGACGGACAAGGAGTTGTCAGCACACAACCAGTCGCCTTGAACAAACGGCCAACCGCGCCCTTCCCAGATGCTCAACCAGCTTCATCCGTGGCAACGGTTTCAATAAAGTGGCTGCAATTCTGGCCTAATGACCTACAGCTGTGGTTTATGCAAGCTAAAGCCCAATTTGACACCCAAAACATTACTACCGAGTTGATGCGATTCAGATGTATTGTTGCCACCTTGTCACAAAAGTATGTGATGGAGTTGAGAGATATTTTACCATAACCTCCAATAAACTCTCCATACATGACTTTGAAGACTGCACTCATAAAGTTGAACGACTCCTTCTGAGCACCGCCGCTTTCAACAACTTCGTGCAGTTGAGCATTTAGGAGATCAATGACCCATACAACTACTGTTTTATACGCAGCAGCTTCTAGGTGATCACCATGCCACCTTTGACCAGTCGCTCTTTTGTTGTTCTTGCAACGTTTCACACCACATGTCCCCATGATACTTGCAGCAAAAGAAGAATTGGCATTACCCGACACTGTAGATCAGGCTGATCATCTCATGGACACCGTTATACTGACCGTGGCTAATGGGACACCTCAGCCACAGCACATCGTACTACTATAATCTGCAATGGTGGACCTGAAGAAGCTCGTTTCACAAAAGCCCCATCAAAAGTGCTGTCATTGAACACACCTGACTTTTTATTGAATGACATGAGGAAGCATTATTTTGTCGTCGATTAATGAGTTTGTTCACAAATATTTCAAATTAAATAGTCACCCATTTACCAGCTCGTCAGAACATCATACCCACTTGCTTGCACTTTCTTGCCATCATCATCCTTTATTGTGCAGCACGTGGTTGATGGTATGCATTATTCCTTGTAATGTGGCTGTGCTGCTGATACAGGGCCCTCTGTCGGTGGGAGCAGGCATTTGTAATTGGTTTTTGGTGCCGGTGATAACTCGCTGACTCTTCCTGAAAGACACGGTGGGATATTTTCAATGCTGGCACCGGGACCTCCAGCTTAATGTCCATCAGATGGACAACGCACACATTGCTGATTCACCCTGCCTGTGAAACACCAGAGCGACAGTTAATAGCTGGGTCAAGATTTGAACACAGGCCAGACAGCTCCTCTTGGCTATCCCACCAGCCACTTTATCTTGTCAACATCCTCCTTTGCCAGACACATAAATGCTTCCGAAGAGATTACACAAAGAATGTGTCGTGCTTCGTATTTTTGCGTATGCCTGAGGATGTCTGTGCATCGCAGAACATTGTGAGAAAGTAAAAAGTCTGCCTTTCCTCTGTTCCTTAATTGGAGAGCTTTCTTTTTATTTGGTCAACCAACAGCAAAATATGAAATTAGTACACAAGACTTGATGGACAAAAAGAGTTGAATGATTCTAGGGCTATGATATGATTTTCTTTTTTCATTATCTGGTGAGACTGACATTTCACTCATACAAGATGGACCATTTAGGGAATGGTGGACGAGTCTTACAGATACCACAGACATGTAACCTTGCACTGAAATGATGAATGAACCCTGAATCGATAGCACTACACGCTCGTGTAAACGAGGCCGAAGTTACTCTGCTGTTTGAGGTGTGTCGAATATCTCTCTCGATCCCACTCTTGAAACCAGTTCTAGTGGCACAGATGTTCCAAAATGACCAGAGCAGACCACCATTTGGACAACATGAATCCTTCCATGAAATTCTGATAGATGTTCCAATACAATTTTCCAGTTGCGTGATTGGAATTTTTTTATAGGATTGGGCACAACGTAGTTCTGCCTACACATGCTGCAAAAGGTCTGAACATGAATTCTGATCATGTGAGCCAGCCATCGAAGCAATGTCAATTTCCTCATGCAATGTATCACGGCAGTGACAAGAGCTGTTGTTCTTTCCAAACCTGGGGACGACTGTACGAGCCAGTTAAATGGCGAGAAACCAAGATTGATTTTTCAATGAAAAATTGATTTAAGAGACAGAGCTTTGCTGTCTATCTGTCACGTTTCACGACGTGCAACTTTATGATCAGTCACTCCTTTACATTATATTCCGGGGATTGGCTCACGAATGGTTATCCCACTCACTCACTGTATATTGTGCGTCATGTAAGATACGTGATATAAAATTCTAAGGTACCGTGTGCTTACATTATATTTACAGCTGCATTGTCCTCCACACTGACATAACCATGACGTCACGATAGATGATTTTCACCTTCTGATTTCCCTTTCATGGTTTTCTATCTCTTTTTTTTTCTATTCTCTTTCTACCTCCGCCACCGAATGTGAAGGAGATTATGTTTTCACCTCTTTCTGTCTGTTTGTTAATTTCCGGAATCCTTCGGATTTCGGCAATTATGTTGGTCGGTTGTGTGTGTCATTCTGTGTGTGTGTCTGTCTGTCTGTCTGTTTGTTTGTGTGTTTGTTTACCCTGCAGCAGCCATACCGTTTCAGCGATCATGACCAAACTGGTTACAGACGTCGGCCATGGTCCAACTTAGACACTTGTCGTCTTTGGTGAATCTAGGTCAAAGGTCAAGGTCACTGAAAAACCGAAATTCTTATTTTCACAATAACGTCCGCTAAAATGGTCGTATCGACTTCAAACCAAATCCAAAATGTGCATCTTCCAATTCTGCATCCAACCATATGTCTCATTAGCAGTGTCACACCAACACCCTTCTTAGCGGTTGGGGGTCAAATGTCAGGGGGGTCGGGTCAAAAATTTCAAATTGCGATAAAAACGCCATTTCAAGTCCGATTGACTTCCAAGTTATGATCATGACCAAACTAAGTGCTATAACTCATTAAACAGTAGCACTATCGACTTATAAGAACCAAATTGATTTCCAGGTTTTTGTTTTTTCAGAGATCATGGAGATACGACAAAATTATTCCGGCAATTCCTTGCTCAACGAGCAATTTCATTTGTTTGTTTGTCTGTTTGTGTACAGGGTATTTCAAAAAGTTATGGATAGGTTGGGTGTGAGAAGGATGAACTGATTATATTTTGGTGAAGATCTGGATCCAGACTCTGGCTATTTTTTTTTTCTTATTTTTAAGTGATTTTTTTTTTTATATAATAATACATTTTTTAAGTGATTCTTTACCATTGAAAGATAGGGCTAAACTAATATATAGCACAATATCTCAAAAAGTTGCAGACGGATTTGAATGAAACTTGGTGGACAGGTTGGGTGTGTTACAAGGACAAATTGATTAGATTTTGGTGAACATCCGAATCCGAATCTGAATACGACATTTATTTAATTTTTTTAAGTGATTCTTCACCATTGAGAGATTCAGCCAAAAACGATATTGTCCTGTATAGCATGATTTTTCAAAAATTGTCATGAGCCCGATATGTTCTCCTGGATCAGGCATTATGTGGCGGAGGTATGTGCTCTACCGAGTGCCCTTCTCGTTACGTCTCTATTTTGGGCTCATTTCAGCCTCTCACTTCAACATTATGACATCATCCAGAATGCATTTTGATTGCAAACGGGTTTCTCACACTGATTGTTGATGTAAGATACTGCATGGTCTATTTTTAATATTGGTTCGAGATAACTCCGATCCCATGTACCATACTCTGTGTTACACAGCGAATTGGTGCTAGGAACTGTCGAATTGGTGCTTCACAGGGAGAGCATCGAATCACAAAGTGTGCAATCCGTTGAACGTCTTTTGCGGAGAGTAGGCGAGTTATCACTGGCACCATGAAGAAATTACAAATTCCTGCCCAAATCACCTTCAGTCGTACATTGGTCTGGTCTTGCAAGTTTTTGATGGACTTGTGCCAAAAACGTTGCCCAGCCTACCCCACAAGAAGGAAGGAATTTAATTAGGGCCATTCAAGAAGTCGTGGAGTCGCTCAAATCAGCAGCCATTGGAATGGCATCTTTCAATGGCGTCGAGGCATAATAATTTGGACCGAATTCCAAATAATTTTGAGAGAAACGTCGAACTTACCTCATTTAAGGCTTCTTGGTCTCAAATTTATTTCTTGGAGGTAAAAAAATTAATTCCAGATATAAATGTTGTGGCAGTATGACATTCATGAAGTATGAGATCTGATCTTGTACACATGATCTGATCCTTAAATGAGGAGGCAAACGTATTCCTCTCTCAAAGCAACTGCTGTTCTAAATAATATCAATATACTTGGCTCTTGAACAGCTGAAGTGTCCCATATGGCACCAGCGAATCCAGGAATTCCCAAAGTAACTTGTCATTGAATAGCAATTTCACCTTCTGCAACAATCCCCAGTCTACCTTCCGCACGTGAACAAAAGGACCTACAAGGCTTACAAATTATTCGGTTGCACTGCTTCGATTGTACAATTTTTTTATGACTTCAGAAACGATCTTCCACTTGTTTATCAGGATATAAAATGGTTGTTTAAGCTTGATGACTGACAGAAAAATTTCCATTTGAATTTAAATAATCTCATCCTCACTCTCTTCTCATGCGATAAGGATGCAGTTTGTGAAATTGCAAGCCCTTGCTCATTGCACAAGATCTCTCATTTCAGCGCAACGATCATCCTTGCCGAGTTGGAATTGTCCATTGTTCTACAACCCGTGCTCGTGCAGAAAGAATGATTGCGGGTTTTTTTCTTTCTTTTCTTCCAATTATACACTACAAGCACGCATTGTTGTAACCTGACGTTTCGACCAAGGGGTTGTTTATTTTGCTATAAAATGTTATTTCTTCTCTTTTTCAAATTAATCGGTGAACTAAGAATATATTATAAACGGTGTACAAAAACTTTAATCCTCATGCCATATGTGGGGTGTTCAGCATGTTCTCGGAATGAAATATAGAATCATTCAAAAAATATAGAATCATTCAAAAAAACGACAAATTTTTAAAATTTCCAACACATAAATATGTATCATTTATCAGGAAACATTTGTATCTACTAATTATATATTTACCTACTTATATATTGAGTAATAAAAAAGTTGGTGTTTCTTCGACAATTGAGGGTATCTCAATCCGAGAACATTTTGAACACTCCACATGCTACGAGAGAAAAATACTCTTTCGAATAAAAGTCAATATTTCAGAATCACCCTCATCTGGCTGGGTTCTCCATTGGGTGCTGACAATCCTTGGATCATCTTCGGACCTCTGTAGTCGTAGCGGAGCAGAAAATGTCCAATTCGAAGCAGGTTGGTGGATTCATCGGAACCGTGTGGGTGATTTGGAAATGGGCCGATGCACATCCAGATGTTCAGTGACATCAAGCGAGTGCAAGCAGATGTGATAGATGGCTTACGATTGAGTTTTATTACTTTCTCCAGATATGCTTTACAAAAATGTTGCACAATGAACATTGCAAAAAAAAAAAATTCCCAGAGTTAAATGTAAAATAATTCTTTTAAATTACAAATTGATGTGAATATGACATGATTGTTCAAAGCAGCGTACCACAGCTGAGAATATTGCTTTTGGCCAAACGATGCATAAGTTACATCCTGCTCTCACAATGAGGCCATTATACTGTTGTAGGCCGGAGGTCGGTGGCGAAAACGACCACTAGGTGGGGGAGGTTACGCCGTCTCCCACCAGACTCCACGGAATTGTAGGCCGTCGCCCCGGATAAGTCCGTGAGCTGGCGGGTCGCTGAACCGACCGTGGACGCCAATATCTCAACCGCGTAGCATAGGGTCTGTTTGTCTAAAACCAATTTACCTAAGTAGTGATGCGATTTAAACTACCGGGGAAGCCACGCTCTCGGAACGCCTAGTCGAACCGGATTTACTCTACCGGCAGTGGTACATTCACACTACAGACTACCGCTTTGCCACCGACCTTTCCGGCTCGTTGCAGTGGAGCGGGGCCTGCCCAGGACGTCCCGGCTATGGTAGAATGATTACTGGGAATGAAACCCCACTTATACTCAGACCCGGACCATGCTGGACCAATGTAAGAAGGGACAGAAACGGACTGGGAACATTTCTCATAAATTTATTAGCAGTAAAATAAAGACTAGGCAAGACTTGGCGCGAATATGCAAGCAAGGAAATATTTACAATAAGCAAAAACACTTACTCAATTCTACTTAAAGATGGGCCCACATGCAGACACACACACAAAAAGAAAAGAAACCCCAGAGTCTTTATTTGACCCTTGCAGCCATGAAGAGAGACAAGCTGGGGGTCAGAGTTCGGTGGGTACCTGGTCGTCGGAGGGAAAGCGTGCTCTGTAGTGCAGCACCTGCCAAAGGTCGTCGGTTTGGTTCCAGTCGCACGTGTGGGACTCGTGGCTCGCGTGGTGAATAGTCAGGGTCCACAGAACTCCTCTCTCCGTAACAGCCACCGTGAAGAATGAACCACACTGCTCACAGCCACCATGAAAACTGCCTGACCCAACCACCGTGAAAACTCTTCCTTACTCAGAGAGTCTCGGAGATATATCTCCTCCCACCACGGGAAGGGGCTCTTGGCGAAAAACGCCTCGCTGTCCGCCCTTCATTGGACAGGGATCTACGGCCCACCTTTCCAGGGTGGGGCCTTGGCCCCTGCCGGGAAACCCAACCGCTCTTTCCACGCGGGGTCAAACTTGATGAGTAACAGTATAACGCTGCAACGGTACGTTGGTGGTGCAGCCGGTTGGCGGTGGATCGTGACGGGCCGAGGGGTCAGGCAGATTGCTTGTTGGTTGTGAGATGTAAAGATTTAATAACCTAACTAAAAGAAGTTGCAACGCACATTTTTGATTCTCCCACTAGACAAAAGGAAAGGGATCTGACTACACATGTACTTAATGGGATAACTGACTTTTGGGACCTGTAGGTTGAATGCAAATTGTTTCCAGATCCATAACAATACTTACAATATTTTAATTTTATACTTGGAAAAAACACGAACTGTCAGTAAAAACAAATCACCAACACTTTCCAGAAATTGGCAGCTGCATTTCATTTGCTGTAAGTTCACGAGTAAACATTTCCAAGTTGGCTTCCAAATCCAGTTGCCGACTGAGCATCCTCCATCGTGCGAAATCCTTCCGTGGCATACCCCAGGTTACTACCGTGCGCACCTGGTCCACCATTAACCCCGTTCTGGTGAAACTACCTAAATTCAGAATCACCGCTCACCTCCATGCATTCTTTTTTCTTACCTGTAGAACCAATTTCCACATTCTCTTCAATCTCATTCTTCCCTCTATTAGGTCTTCAAGACAACTGTTCACCTCCATGTCAGATCATCCAAAACCATGATCTTTTCTACCCTCGTTAACCCACCCCAAACCCACCACTTTCCAAATTTGATTGGAATTTTAATAGGATTGTGCACAATGTTGTTCTTGCTCCTCCATGAGCCTCGACTTAATATACAAAAATAAACGCTTGACAATTAAATAAATGACTAAATAGCATTAGAAGCAATCTCCCACAGAAAACTAAAGCCACACTCCTCCCCCTCCCCTCAACCCTTCCAATGTTGTACCGCAAAAGATATAATCAATGTGATCCATCCTAGAATAAGATTTAAAAAACGAGGCATAATGTTTAAGGTGTGTTGTTAAACAATTTGAAAATAAACGAGAAAGTAACGGATGAGTGAAGCCAAGACACAGTACGTACTCGAGTGTGACTGCATCATTTAGTCCAGAATCGTGGCTTTCTGGAACAAATCCCACATTGTACACAAGCTGCTTTTGGTGCAGAATTGTGATGGTGGAAACAGTCATCATTTAATGAATTTCGGCTTTGACCTCTGATGTGTGTGTGTGTGTCTTCTGATCTCCCCTGTGAATTAAATGGGTGACCTAAAAGATCCTTAAATCAATTCCACCATGACCTCTCACCCTGGCATCCAATTGCATGGTTGGAAATGGCCTTTGTTGCCTGCCAAGGTATACAACATGACACCCTTTGTTCCTGGTAAATTGTTGACACGACTATTTGTATGCATTATTTTCGCTCCACAACAAACTGACAATAACATTGTGTCAAATGTTTAACCCCAGGTGAATCATACCAAAGAGTATAATCAGAGTTGGTGTCAAAGCCACCCAATGCTCGCCTGTTTATACATTTATCGTTTTTAAAAGACGAGTCTAATAATATTTTTTTTATAAAGCATTGAAGTGGTCTGATCCAAATAATTTTAAAGCAATATATGTATTTGTATATTGTAATCAGTAAAAAAATAGTGTGGTAGATAAAAACATTAGAAAGGAAATAACTTGCACTAAAAACTTTAACATTTTCATGCTGACGCTGACGCTGACGCTCATGTCGGGGGTATCGTTATAGCTCTCTGCTCTTCGAACAGGCGAGCTAAAAACGGTATGTGTTGTTTCCTTGATGGACGATTGGAATCTAAAAAGGATGGAGCACAGACAAACAAACATAGGTTGGCAACCATTGTATAGGCTATGGGCCTAATGGTCTCCTCCGATGAAGTTCCTTTTAAGGGAGCTCATATTATCATCTTGTTGTGTGTGTGTGTGTGTGTGTGTGTGTGTGTGTGTGTGTGTGTGTGTGTGTGTGTGTGTGTGTGTGTGTGTGTGTGTGTGTGTGTGTGTGTGTGTGTGTGTGTGTGTGTCTGTCCAGGCCAGAACTCTTTTACTATTTGAACTTTTGTCATCAAATTCCCAACAAAGCTTTATTATGAGAATATGGAGAAGACAAATTAATAATTTTGCCAAAGGGTCAAAACGTCAACGGTGCCGTTTAGCATACAGAAGAGTAGAAGTCCGAATACAAAGCGGACAGGCTTTTCATTTCCAGATGCTTTTTCATTAGCTCACCTGGAATGGAGTTCCAGGGGAATTTATGGAATGGCACGCACGTCATCAGTCCGTCCATAAACACTTCAAACTTATTCTCTGAAACCACACATACGATTCCGATAAAACCTAACTATAACCTTCATCACCTGTGATGTACCAAAGTTTGCTCATGACATTGTAAAAATCCGGGTTTAACGGGGTGTAAGGGAGGGGGGGGGGGGTTGCTCCCCAAAATATGTATTTGCTTTCTTCTCCGAAACTAAACACACAATTTCGAGATGAAACTTGACCACAACCTTCATCACCCGTGATGTCCCAAAGATTGTTCACAACATTAAAAAAAAAAAATTGGGGTCTAAGGGGTTGCCCCCAAAATATGTATTTGCTTTCTTCTCCGAAAACACACACACAATTTCGATGAAATTGGACCACAACCTTTATCACCCATGATGGACCAAATTTTATTCATGACATTAAAAAAAAAATCCATAGTATTTACTTTCTTCTGCATTACATATTTTGTGGGTCATCCAGTGGTTCCCTGGTTATCTTATCCAGCCACTACCAGGCGAGCGCCATGGGTATTGCCCCTATGTTTTAATATTGCAATGAATTTCCTTGTAAGGGTACACTCTGTTGAGTGCGTTGTAATGCCATCGTAGATTCATCTCATCACATCACTTGATAGGCTGTTGTTTCATTATGCAGTCTGTTGGCAAAGATGGTGGAATAAAAACTAATCGGCTTGTTCCGAGACCCTCGTGTTGATTGAAAATTTAGATGCACATCCTTTCCATTTTTATATTAGCAATTTCAGATTTCCTCCTTGTGGTACCATTGTACTCGTCATTGTTGCACTACATCTCAAGAGCTGCCACATGAGAATATCTTTTCGTCGCAAACAGGAAGTGCAACAATGGTTTCTCAATGTGATCATATCACTCCAACCAAATGTTCCCCTATTCCCAATGTTCTCCCAGTGGACAAGCTTCTCTCGTTAATTCCCAGCCATCTTGAACCCATTCAGCCAGATTTTCCTCCTTCCTTCCTAATTACTGTGCCAGTCATTACTTCTTGAGGCCAGAATGGCCATTTAGTTCATTGTACCTCATTATTTACCCTTGTTAAAATGTAACGGGCGTAAATATACAGGAAAACACTATCGAGCGATTTCCAATTCCAAGATGGTTTGAGTCAATCTACGCCACATTCGGTGCTGTGTTTCTGATTTTGTCTCAACAATTGATATTAATTGCAAAGCTGCGTTGTCCAGGTGAGACTTACAAGGTTTATTGATCTACTTTCTCGCATTATGACTAAAATGAAATTAAATATCAAAACCAAAAGCCGTAGATACAGATAGCCCGTGGAACGAACCACGTCCGCCTTTGAGT
>NC_140971.1:63700381-63753269 GCF_056783735.1 Eptatretus burgeri
AAGAAAATATCAGTATTTGTTAATCTCAGAATATCAAGTTTTGAAAGACTTTATTATTATTATTATTATCATTATTATTATTTTATATATACAATGTCAATAATAAGAGTGAACACACAGAACTATAACAAGGAGAGCAGGAGACAAGAGGGACAGGAGAGGGAAGCACGAAACAGTGGGTAATAGATACGAGGAGATGTGGAAGGGAGAGGGATGGGTTGAGGTACACGGGGTCATCAAGATGGACACCACAGGGACTTTCAGGAAGGAAAGCAAGGAATATGAAGGAGGTGCGTTTGGGGTGGATTAAAGGGGGTAGAAAACGATCGTGGTTTGGGATGGGGGAAGATAAGAGATGGTTGTGAACAGCTATTTTTAAGACCGGAGGGAACAGTGGGATTAAAGATTGTGTGGGAGTTTATTCTAAAGGTGGGATAAAGAGGAATGAAAGAGTGAAGGTGAGCAGTGATTCTTGATTTTGGTAGTTTAACCAGAAGGAGGTTGCTAGTGGACCTTGAGCACCCAGGCGGACCTTGAAATATGGGAGGGACAGGTAGCAGGGGGTTGGGGTAGGAGGGGGGGCGGGGTGAGGCCAGAGAGGAGATGGTAGAAGACAGAAAGACTACCGACATGCTTGCGGTGAGAGAATGAGAGACCCAAAGACAGCCTCATCATGGGAGATACCAATGATCCTAAATGCCTTCGTTTCTACAACGTGAAGCCGAGAAAAGTGAGAGGTGGGAACACAACACAGAAGGGAGAGCAGAACTCCATCAAAATGTGGATGAAAGCTTTGTACATGGTCAGGAGCTCAGGTGTGCCAAGGAAGGGCTCGGTAGGAAGGAAAGGTCGAATTTAAAAATCTTTTAAAGAAGAACAAGAAAAGTGAATTATGATACAATTTAGGGAACCAAATATGTGTTAGAGAAATTGGAACATTTTAAGAGACTGCTTTTTATTTTGATAAAGATTAGGTAAAGGTTTGTAAAGGAAACGTTAAATAAAAAAACCATGAAGGTGTTTGGTGAATTTGGATCGGCTAAGATGTTCGGAAGAGAGTAGGTTGGTGAACGTTACAGGAAGAGGAAGAGAGGGGGTAGAGAAATCATGTGGTTACGGGAGGTGTAAGGTGAGAAGTAAAAATAAAAGCAATATTTTTTTCTTTTTTACAAAGATCAGGTAACATTAGGTAAAGGAAAGGTTGAGGAAAAAAAAATCATGAAGGTGCATGGTGAATGTGGGTCAGCAAAAGTATAAGATGGGAGATTGGCAGAAGAAGGATGAAAAAGAGTCGGTACAGGAAGTCACGTGGTTATGTGGGGTATTAGGTGAGGAGGAAAAGGTTTTTTGTTGTATTTTTTTCATATTTTAAGACAAGAAACAGAGGGTATAGTTGGGAGGGGTAAAAGGTGGGTGGAGGGAAAAGTGGCGAAAATAAAAAACATGCTAAAAAGGAGAAAATGCAATAAACACGACCATGGAAACAAACAGGAAGAAGGGTAGGCCTCAAGGAAACCCAACATCAAAAGACAACCAATTTCCACAAGACTGAACTTAGAACACGGTAAACACATAGATTACAAAATGACAGTAAAAACACGACCAAAATGAACGGAAAACTTATCTTTGAGAAAGTCGGCAGAGACCCTGAAGAGGAACAGCCACCGTCGCTCAAGAATCCGAACTGGAGACTTTGCAGGTTTTTGTCCTTATTCACTTCCCTATCATTTGGTGATATGCAAATGTTCCTATTCATCACAGTTTTTGGAACATATGGTAGTATTTAAATGACATGAAGGGATAATGTTGTTGTGTCTAGTAGTTTATGCTTATCAAATGGTAATTTGTGGCTTCGTATTATCCATATTGAGGATATCAGCATCAAGTTATAACAGGAAGTACTGTACCTACAGTCGGTACATTACAATCGTGTCATCAGTCCGGCTAATATGGACGCTTTGCAATGGAGGTCGAATGACGTCCGCAAATGACTGAAATTTTATTGAATTCACTGCATTCAGAATTAACTATTCTGATCGCCCCCATGGATCGCCCAATAAATATATAAAATTGGTAGTTGGTCGCATGTGAACGCAGGAAGGCAGGAAAACGTTTATTTACAAATTTATAAAATGTTTATTATAAATGTACTGTATATGGGGATACGAATGGACAAGAGGCTATCAATAAATAAATGTAGCAGATCTGGTGGTCAACAGACAGAAATGAGGATGAAAGGAGGAAAAAAACACACATGCACTTTTATACAAAAGAAATCATCTCGCTCATGGCGCCAGAAATACCAGATTCAAAACATGAAGGGGAACAGAAGAAACGAAGTCTTGTGCAGGCACCTGTTGGTTGTGGCTGCAAGGGAGATGATATAGTGCTGGTTGGCATGGCAGTGGGTGAAATGTGCCCAGGGTGGGAGAGAAGAGGATGGCGTAATGGTCAGGAGATGGCACCCATGTCTCTCGATAGGTCCTTCTTGGACGAGCCATGAAACAGAGAGAACATGTCTCCACGAAGAAGACCAAATCATCTGCCACGCGCTTGCATGGACACGGCCTTTGCCACCTCTGCGACCGCCTACATGCCTGGCGCCTGTGGTGCTCTGGAGGCCGTCACTCTGGCTGTCGTGCCCTGTGCGGTGGCCCCTCATAAATGTTCTGCCCCTTTTCTGGAGGAGGCCCAGGTGTTGTGTGCTGCATTTCTTGTGGCGGAATTCATTTTGAAAACCAAATCTTCCAGTAAAGGGGGAATCGATAGTTCTTCATGTGAACCAGGATTGGTTCCGCAACTCCAAAGCCCTGATTAAAGAACCGGCTTCACCCCCACAATATGCTCATCATTCTTATCGACTGTACTGGCTGGTGTACTCATCAAATCTGCTGCCCTGCAATTGTCCCAGAGACTGCTTCAAAGCAGACATCTCCTCACTGGCTGCATTGAGATGGCAGCCTGCCCGTTCCTTCATTCTCTCCTCTCCTGTTGCCAGTACGCATTGTCCTTAACAGCAATGGCTTAAGGAGTCTTGGACTACGTTATTTTAAAGTGTTTTTGTTGGGAAAGCTCAAGATATTTACTCTTCTTTACCGAATTATCTTGTGTGCACAGTTTGATGAGGTAAAAACAACAATCTGTAAAGCCTATGAATTGGTCCCAGAGGCTTACAGGCAGAAGTTTCAGGCAGTGTTGGAATAAGGATGGTGAAACTCACGTGGAATTTACATTGGAAAAAGACTGTTTGATAGGTGGTGTAATTCCAAGGATATTGTGAACAAATTTGACAGATTGAGGCAGTTTATGTTGATGGAGGAGTTTAAGTAGTGTATGTATTCTGACATTTGGATGAAAAAAAGGTAGAGAGTTGCACACCGTGGCAACAATAGCTGACTATTATGCTTGGATTCGAACAATTTATCTCCACAAACTGTATTTTTCAACCAAAAGTAACCAAGAGCTACAGTAAACCTCGTCAGGGAACTCGTCCCATATCTATAGAAAACTCGCTTGCCAAGTTTGATTATTTTAAGCCTACCAAACAGAAGGTAAATTTTCCTGGTGTTTAAAAACTGACCAAATAATATTGATCCAGCCTTACTTTTTATTGCAATAAATAAGGACACCAAATGTCTCAGTGTCGTATGTTGGAAAGGAGAAACCAAAGTGATAATCAGCAATTAAAGGGTATTCCAACTGCACTTTCTAATGTTCAAAACTGCTCGTTGGAGGCAGTAACTATTGATGGGTCACTCAAAAAAAGGAGGTGGTCAGGTTTAAACTTTATTAACGAGGGATAGAAGCATTTCATTACAGAGGGTTTTGTGTCAGCTTGATGAGTTGAAGCGAGTGATATTGATGGGTCACTCAAAAAGGAGGTGGTCAGGTTTAAACTTTATTAACGAGGGATAGAAGCATTTCATTACAGAGGGGTTTGTGTCAGCTTTGGGCGACATTGCCAATCAGTGAAATGTTAACAAATTGAGAGACTCGGGGGAATGTCAGTCTTTGATGGTCGAGAGCATTTTGTCACTATGTGAGATAATGGCGACTGCTGCCAGTGTACTTTTACAAGGTGTTGGTGGTTTTGTTAATGCGCCTTTGCAGGTGGTTAACCTAAAGTCCGAGTTGGTGTCTGGACCTGTTACTGACTTAGTCAACGCTTCCTGTTTAAATAGTGTGTTTTATCATCAGAAATGATTTAGCCGGTGGTAGTCTCAATTGACTCACAGATCCTGGAAGAACGGAGTGCTGAGAGTAACACGGAGCAGATAGAGTGGAAATTCCTGATCTTTTTTCTGTCAGGTGTAGTGACTTGTTCCAGGTCTAGGAAGCGCTCTGAAGAGAAAAGTGTGAAAAACTATTTGGATTGAGAACCTGTATATACTTCGGAGAATAAGGTTATGGACCAGTTCAGTGATGAGTTGAAGCGAGTGATGGTCATATTATTGGACTAGAAGACAAATCTGGAAGCCAAACGTAAAAGTCTGGTCTCACAAGAAAGAGAGACTTATCCAAGAACAAATGAAGGATGCTGAACTAAGAGAACTAACTGCTGGAGTCCTCACAGAGGAGGAGGTTATCAAAGTCCTAGTTTGCTACTTTAAGAAAGATGGGGTATTAATGAAGAAGTGGAGACCACTTGTTGTATCAGCAGAGGATGAATGGAACCACCAACACCACCATCAAATTGTGGTTCCGCTACTGCAACGGAATGAGATCTTCAGTTTAGTGCATGAGAGTTTAGTTCACAAAAGGGTGAACAAAACATGTGAGAAAATTGACATTTATTTTGGCAGGGTTTGCGATGGGATGTTGTGGAGTTTTGCAAATCCTGTCACACATGCCAGATGGTCGGGAAACTGAATCAAAAGATTCATTCAGTGCCCGTAAAACCCAGAACGGCTTTTGATGAACCCTTCAGTTGGGTTATTGATTGTGTAGGTCCCTTGCCAAAGACTAAGGCAGGTAATCGATACATGTTGACTACATGGTGTTCAAAATAGGTGATGCAACTTTAAATGTTGATTTCCAAAGAAACAGAAACCTCAGGAGCATGCACCAAACATTTCTTGAAAGCTCATGACATGGTATTTTCTCTCACTGATTGCTATTGCAGCAAATCAGTGCTGGAGTCAGTGAGAGACCAAGGTCTGAAATTGGAATTTATGCAAAATACTTGTAATTGACGTTCTCGATGTGTGCCTCTCCACGATTCAGACGGGCATTGATCCTGACTCCAAAGTTCTGTCCAACTTTCCTGTAGGTCTCATGTAGCACTGCCGGGAGGTAGGCTGACAACTCCTGCTTCAGATCATCCGGTATGGCAGGGTGGTTGGTGTAGACAGAGCCCTTGGCAGCCCCCCAGAACCAGTAGTCCAGTGGGTTCAAGTCTAGGCTATGGGGTGCCAAATGTTGTTGTGGTTGTTGTTGGCACTGTTCAAGTGGAAATGGGCGTAATCACTGAACCAGATCAGGCTGATCAAGTTTGAATACTGCTCCATCCTGTCACTGAGCCAATTGCACATATGAAGTCTCCTTCTCATGCCATCTTGACTCGCTTTATGCCTAATAGAGATGATGTTTGGGAAAACCTTCAGTTCCTTAGTGAGGATACCCCAGACTGAAGTTGGTTTGATGCCGAGCTTCCGGGAGCACCGGCGGTGGGACTTCTTGGGACTGTCCACTGCAGAATCCCACATGGCATCAATGTTGGCTTGGCTCTTGGGTTACTGATGCTGGCCTGCTACTGTTGCCCTTGCTCTGGTTGTGCACAGTACCCTTGTTATCAAAATGTTTCACAATACTTTGAATGGCACAATTTCTAGGTCCATCACGTGTTCTGAGGTCGTATTCCCAGCAGAACCTCCGGCGGTTGTCTACATATGATTTAGTGTCACATCACAGAGCCACCACTTTTGTCTTCTGCTTCACTCTCAATAGCATAGTTAAGCAATGGAGCGAGAAATCCCAGGGAATAAATAACACAATAACACCACAAAACCCTGAAAAGGAAAATGGTATAGGTCAAAAAAACAAAGAAATGACAGGAAGTCAAAGTTGTATTCATCTTTTTGAAACACCTTGTATTTTGTGTGTACATGAGGTTCCAAAAGGAGATACCTCTCAGAAAAAATCAGCCCAAAATAGTCAAGGTACTAGTGAAGTTCTTTACTCTTATTGGCCTTCCTGAGGTCATAGTCTGTTCAGGGATCAAATTTCATGTCAAACGTTTTCCAAAAGTTTTTGTTTTACACCAATTGGGAGTGAAACAGGTTAAGTCAAGTACTTACCATCCTGAGTCACAAAGTGCTTTGAAAATATTTCACCAGAGTTTAAAAAACATGATTAGAACTTATTGCTTTGAGTGTGACAAGGATTGGGATGAAAGAGTATTCTTGTTGTTCTTTGCTGCTAGGGAGTCAGTTCAGGAGTCGTTGGGATTCAGTCCCTTTGAACTCGTGTTTGGACACACTGTGCGAGAACCATTGAAGCTTTTGAAGGAACAGTGGTGCAATGAGAAGTCACAGTTAAATTTGCTGAATTATGTGTTTGATTTCAGAGATAGGTTGGCGAAGGCACGTGAGATAGCAAGAAAGAACTTAAAAAGGATCACAAGACAAGATGAAAGCCAGGCATGGTAGATATATTCCAAGGACAGGGAATTCAATCCTGGTAACAAGGTTTTGGTGTTGCTTCCAATTCCGAGTCAGCCATTCCAGGCTGGTTATTTTGCACGTTACCTCATTGAACTAAAAGTCAGTGAGATGGATTACATCATTCAAACCCAGCTACACACAAGAAGAGACAACTGTCACATAGTTATGATTTTAAAAAATAATGATAGAAAGCAACCAGAAAGTTCCGTCTTAGCCTCACCGGCTTTACCTGTAGTTGTTGCAAGGAGCAAAATGAGGTGTGTGATGAGGTGAAGTTTGACCACATTATGGACAATGCCTGCCTGAGGCTGACGAACAGTGAAGTGTTATTTCACTTCAATCAGAAAGTGAATCATTTGATGTCTGAACAGCAGGGTCAAGTCTTGGACCTAATTTATGTTTTTTCCCACTTGTTTACGGATGTACATGGCTGTACCAACTTAGTGTATTACAGTGTAGAGGAAGGAGATGCTTCACCAATAAAACAGCACCCATTCAGGATGAATCCTGTAAAGTTAGAACATTGTTATAAGGAGGTGAATACATGCTCGTTGATGACATCATTGAATGTAGTGACAGTGAATGGAGTTCACCCTGCGTCCTGGCACCCATGCCACATGACAGTTTCCGTTGTTGCACTCACTTAAAAAGGACCAATGCAGTGACGAGAATGGAATCTTGTCCAATCCCGAGGATTGATGATTGCATTGACAGAATTGGTCAAGCCAAGTTTATGAGCAAGTTTGACTTATTGAAGGGGCACTGGTAGATTCCTCTTTCTGAACGAGAAAAAAAATCAGCATTTGTGACACCGAATGAACTTTACCAGTACAGTGTAAAGTTATTCCTTTCGGCCTCATGGATGTCCCTGCTACATTTCAACACCTCAACAATGACCTTATCATAGATCTTGAGGGGGTTTAAGTGTGTATTGACAGTCCTCACAAATTCCATAACTTGGGATAATCACCTTAAGAGAATCCGTGCTTTTTTTTGCAAGACTGACTGAGGCCAAACTGACCGTAAATCTGGTAAAATCTGAATTTGCTAAAGCACAGGTTCTTAGGTCATGCTGTGGGTCAGGGTCATGTTCAGCCAGTGAAAGTAAAGGTGGAAACAATTGATAGTTTGACAGCACCTAGAGGTTCTAAAGGAACTCATGAGATTTCTGAATATGGCTGGATGGTGTGGAAGAAAACTCAGTCTTCAAATAGTTTCAGAATGTAACAAAGTTGAATCATTTATTCATGCATGGAGAGAGAAGCATACAGCTACTGTACAGAATCTCTCTGCCTGGGAGCTCCAGTCAGAATTATTTTATACACTCAAGCAAGCAGGGGTGCGGTCACATAGCGTGAGATAGTTAAACAAAACAAGATACATCTGGCGATAAAAATCAGTCAGTGGTACTCAGCACAGTGATGGATTGTCAACAGGACTTTGAGGATTTTTTGTTGTTGTTGAGGCTACCTTGTTTAAACAACGTGACAGCTACATTCCTACATTAAAGTAAAACAGACTTGGGGAAAGATTTGTTGTGGGACACGATGCTCTGAGCCAATGGGCAGGCTTTTGGTCAGTCGTGGAATTTGGACTCTGTCGCCTGTTTTTGGGGTGGCCTTCAGTTATCTCGGTGAATGAGTTGAGCCTTGAGCTCGGTCAGCGTATCTCATAATAAATCGTTCCTCCAGTTCACTTCTCTTTCATGTCCAAATACAAATCAAACATTTTACCAAAACAACTCTGCAAAGACTGTCTGTTCCCTGAGCCATTCGGACAACAGCCCCCAATTTCAACATTCCTTTCTCCCCTTGCAGTCCACAGTAGGCAGATATGAGTTGAGTCACAAAAGGTCAAACAAAGTACCAACAGTTTTATATTTGCAAAGTGGCATGCTGTGTATGTATGTGTGCGTGTGCGTGTGTGTGTGTGTGTGTGTGTGTGTGTGTGTGTGTGCACACATGTCTGTGTGCAAAATTACTTTGACAACGGTATCAGAAATTTTGTAAAAATTAATCTGATATTGTTGTCCTTTTGACTAATCTACTCAGTAAAAAGGCAAAATTTGTTTGAGATGGCAAATATCAGGCTGCATTCGCCAAAATTTATGCCATACTTATGAGTTCTCCAGTTCTTGCCGTACCAAATTTTCAGGAAAACTCCAAATTGGCTGTGGATGTTAGTGATATAGGGGCTGGAGCTGTTTTGCTACAGGAAGATGCTGCCGGCGTATTACTCGGAGCTTAACAAACACCAAAATAACTATTCTACAATAGAAAAAGAGACAAGGAAATCCAACACAGGTGGAGGCCATTCAGCCCATCATTCCTGCACGAACACCACACCAACCCAAGATCATTTTAATTAATGAAAGAATAAAAAAACATTTTTGTATTTTTAAAAAAATATTATTAGTTTTTCTGTTTTTTGTATTTTTTTTGTTGTAATTTTTTTTATTAGTTTTTTTTTTCTTTTCTTCCCCTCGGAGAGGGAGCATGGGCTTAGTTAAAAACACACATCAACCACACAACCCCCCTTAACAAGACCCCCACCAACAGCACTCCGTACACAATCACCCATCATTACTCAAACTACCTAAAAGTCTCATCAACATCCCCATTACCCCTCTATCTCCATAACTTCCAGGAACCGATCTAATTCTAATTTAAACTTATCTACTTTTTCTGCTGCCACTACCTTTCCAGGGAGACCATTCCATATATTAACTACTCTCTGAGTGAAAGTCCCCTGCCTAACTACCATCTTAAGTCTCCTCTTCTTTACTCTCAGGCTATGGCCCCTGGTTCTGTCACTGTCTACTCTGTTGAATAATTCATCTGCACTTATTTTATCTATACCTTTCCTTATCTTAAACATCTCTAACATATATCCTTGTAACCGCCTCATATCTTGTGTAGAAACCCTTGTCTCCTTCAGCTGCGCCTCATAGCTGAGTCTAGCTCAGCCCAGAATCAATCTAGTAGCCCTACGCTGAACCCTCTCTCTGGCATCGATGTCCTTCCTGAACTGTCGGGACCAAAACTGCACACAATATTCTAGCCCCTTGCTATTCTACTAGCTTTGCAACAGTTTGAGGTATACTTGGGTAAAACTACCTTTCCAGTAATTGTTCTCACAGATCACAACCCCTTAACTTTTCTTCACAAGATGAAGAATAAAAATTCGAGATTGATGAGATGGACTTTGTCTTTATAAGAATTCAACTTGGAAATAAAACACATCAAAGACAAATTCAATATAATTACAGATGCTCTGTCAAGATCTGAATAACTTTGGAATTGTTCTTGTAGTCACTTGGGAAGCATTAAGGAGGATAAGCTGGGAGTTTTTTTTGTATTATGAAATGCTACTAATTGCTGTGGAATTTTTTTAAAATTCTGTTTAGACCTTACGTAAAAGGTGAGAATGTTCTCGCTTTATTCAAACTTTCTTTCTTAGATGGGGGAGGGTGTTACGGAATATGATAAAATGTAATTGTGCTGTAGGTGAAAGTTATGTGCATTATTTCATGATAGTATTATAATCCAGTGAAAACATATAATTGTCAGGCAGCTTTTGACGAGATAACTGTGGCTGTGGGAGAAAGGGTTTTGCACTGTGGGTATATAATTGTTTTCTGTAAAAGGAAGTTCACTCTACTTTGAAGAAAGCTGTGTTTATATTCCGTTGGGTCACACTGAACCAGACAAGGTTGCAATTGGCTTTGAAGAAACTGCCAGAGACATCATTCTGGAAAAGCTTTGGCATTCACAACAACTCGTGAGATAAGAGGGCCAAGCGGCGCCAGGACAGCCGTAAATGACCTTGCTGGCCATGGAGTCCACTGGATCAAAAACTTGCTGGCAGGGGGAACACTATATAAATTACCAATAGAGTGTGTCAGAGGATAGGAAAGAGGGACATGCAGAAGGAGAGGAGGTCCAGCTGTGGTTTGCTGCATTTCTTGTGGCAGAATTCATTTTTGAAACTGAATTATCCAGTAAAGAGAGAATCGGGAGTTCTGTATGCAAACTGGAATTGGTTTCACAACTCCAAAGTCCTGCCTAAAGAACCAGCTTCACCCCACGATACACTGGGAATTGTAACCAACTGTATTGGTTGGTGCACTCATTAAATCTGCTGCCCTGCGGTTGGCTCGGAGACTGCATCAAAGCAGCATCTCCTCACTGTCTTCAGAGATCGCTTTACGAAAAGCCCTATGCAATGCATCTTGGCCCATTTATTCACTAGACATATGGAAAGGGCTGACTAAATTAATACTCATAACTGTCTGAGGATCGCTATATGTTGGGTGCCAATGCCTCGGAGGAGTGCCGGTTTTACAGAACTGCAACACTATATATATATATATATATATATATATATATATATATATATATATATATATATATATATATATATATATATATATATATATATATTTATTTATATATAAATATTTATATATATATATATATATATATATATATATATATATATATATATATATATATATATATATATATATATATATATATATAATTGCTGATGGAAAACACAGCCAACAGAAGTTGGTTCAGGGCCATACATAGATTACAACTACCACATCTTCAATAAGGCACTCATCCATCAAAATCAGACACTGTGGAGCTAATGGGAGGCCAGATTGTAGATTTCAGTATGACAACAGAATAGCAAGAGAAGTATTGTTCTGTCCAGGTCAGTTTACTCAGACTCGATTCTCCTCAGCAGCAGGCTATCTACTCACACATGGACCATGCTACACGATACATTACTATCTTCTCTATGGTGATATCTCATCCTACACCCCACCCCCCAAATGTAACAGTGTTATAACTGGGTCACACTTCCACGTATAACCAGGTCACATGTTGATCAAACAGAGCCACAGCTCACGGATGACCAAATGGTTGTATATAACAGAACAAATTAATTTTGGGGTCTGAGGATTGATCATCACGGATGCTCCTGGAAACATCGGGAAGAAATCTCTCATTAACCTTATTCTCACAAAGGTTCACTCCATTGGTCACATCACATTGAGATTGCTGTCCAGCTTCAAGGTGGATGTACAGCCCATTCTACTTTTAATATCCCACCCATCCTGACAATCACAGAAATGCCAATGTGTGCCATCTAACGTGGCTCAACTTTAGCATCCTCAATGAGTCTATAAAGTCATCTTCTGGGATGCAGCTACAATGTGACATTGACTGGCAGTGGAAGCTCTCGACCAATGCTGAAGGACATCCTCAGGAGCAGCAGCCTCATCGGCAGGATTTTGTTGGTGTTGTCAGGAGATTTCTGCTAAACTCTTCCTATTGTGCATGGTTCCATGAAAGCCAATGAGATTGTTGATTGCATCAAACCTTCACATCTTTGGAAGCATTTACTGCATAAACTCTTCATCTGACAACAAACATGCAATCATTCCTTCAAGGTAATCATGATGCAGGTCGATTTTCAAAACTGCTGTTAAGGATTTGGGATGGCCAGGTGCCTCATGTTAGTGACGGGTATTTCATCAGTACACCAAAGAATTTTGGGACCATGATATATTCAGCAAAAGATCTCCAGTTGAGGTTATACGAAAACGTACTGCAACACTACAATGACATTTAGTGACCGTGTTAGCACGCAATCCTTGCCCCACACAATGAATCAGTAAAAACAATAAACTGTGAACTTATACAAGGTCTCCCAGGGGAGGCTACTTGCTACAAATCAGTGGACAAAGCCATGAGTGATGATGAAGCAGTTACATACCCCACAGAGTTCATGAACAGCTTGGATCCCTCAGGCATGCTACCGCACCACCTCCTTCTGAAAATAAGAGTGCCTGTCATGCTCTTATGCAAGCTCGACCTACCGAAGCTTTATATTGGAAATCGAGTAATCATCATAAAGTTGCTGCCGAATTGCCTAAATATCCCCATCACCACTGGACCAAACAATAGAGAGCAAGCCATGATTCCAAGGATACCGATCATCTCATCAAACACAGGCTTTCCTTTTGACTTTCTGTGAATTCAGTTTCTAGTCAGAGTTTGCTTCGGCATAACCATCAAGAAGTCCCAAGGACAAAGCCTCAAGGTTGTTGGCTTAAGTCTTCAATAGCTCACATTCACACATGGCCAGCTGTATGTTGTGGCAAGCAGAGTGGGATGCCTCAAATCCCTTTTTATAGGAATACATTGTGTCGTGAAAAGAAAACTCGCAATATTGTTTACCAGGAAGTTCTTCAGTGAGACTAAGTCAGTTACACCTCAATCTTGGTTCACAGTTCAGTCAGTGATTGTCATTGTGATACACAAAATATAAACAATTTTCTACTCTTCACCACGTTTTGACTTTCCTATTCTATTTAAAATAAAGTTTCTCCAGGTGAAGAACCGGTATCTCAGCTATTAATGTATATTAATATATCTCAGTATGCCTGCATGGGAATGAGGTTTGGGGAGTGGAGCGGGGATACCTGGCAGCATAGCCTGGAGTTTGATTCCCAACCCAGCTATAAAAAAAATCAATCTTAGGTTTAGCAGGTAGGATGATTCATCAATGTGTGTGCTGTCGATGTCCCATCTGCCGACATTAGTTGGTGAACGTTAAACATCCTATGGTGTCCTTCGTCAAGAATAGGAGGTGAGTTATCGCAGGGACCTTGCACAAATCACAAATTTTTAATTAGTACCATAGATAAGGCAAAGGCAAACTACCCAGTGTAATCTCTGCCATGGGACGGCATTGGCAGCACTGAACTTGCCTTCAGGCAGAATTGCACAGAAAAACCAAGAAGAAGGAGATAGGTGGGAGTGTGAGGGTGTTCCGCTAGAAATGTTCAGAATTATGTATGTGATGGAGTAGGGGGTGGAGGAACGGAAGAATTCTGCCATATTTATGTACAAAATTAATATATGGACCTAAAAGGCTCTTAAAATATCAACTAATTAATGACCTTTCCAAAGAGAATCGTAAATCTCTCAAATTCCTTGTGGGCATAATGTTTGATGAGCAAATAACATTTGCTTGGTCATCCCCAGGAAGCGGTTTGGTCTCTTGAACTTCTCGGCCTAACCAAGAACCTTGACATTTCTTGGGCTGATCACAAAGAAAAGCTGGCCTTCAAAACCAACCACGGACCCAGCATCTTCCAGAAGGACATACCTCGGGCTTTTGAATATTCAAAGTAAGTATAAAATGATGATAATTACTATTAAGCATGTTGGTAGGTGGGAGCTATGGGAGTTAAGAGGGCTGTTATAAATATATTGGGTTTTTTTATTCTGGGGCCACATGAGAAATGACACTATATGTTTTTATCTATTGCTAGAAGTAGAAGCATCAGTGTGTTTTTTTTTAATACAGTATATATGATCACTGTGGCCACGAATTGCATGAACAGGAAATGATAGGAAATCAACACCTCTCGGTCACGGCATGGAGATTTGTTATATTTCTTCCATTACTTGTTTTCTCCTCTCTCTCTTCTCTCTCTCTCTCTCTCTCTCTCTCTCTCTCTCTCTCTCTCTCTCTCTCTCTCTCTCTCTCTCTCTCTCTCTCTCTCTCTGCTTTTCTTACTTGTTTCTTCTCTTACTTCTCTTGTTATATTCAGGAACACAATTATGATAAACCATTTTGAAATTGAGCTTTGTCCACTCGTTCATCTAAATGCTGCATATTAAGTTCAACAAGCTCAAATGAGCTAAGATCCTCGTCCTCTTAATGATGACGTCATAAAAACTAATATGACGTCATTGTGATGTATCAGGTTTGCGATAAATCATCTGTGCTAATGCTCGGCTTGATTCCCACAAACAAAATTCAAACAGCTTGCCTAGTTTCGGAGATAATGGTATAGACGATTTCCATTAGCGGCGATATTATGACGTCAAATTTTTTTCTCGGAAGAATTTCCAAAATCGGAGATGGTTACTGCCTGCGCGTGGGCTTTCTGCATATACATGGCAAGTTTCACGAAGATCCGATGAAAACTCTGGGTTGTGAAATAAAAAATGCCAAAATAGGAATGACGTCATAAAATTGAAATGACGTCATAGTGATGTATCATATGTGCGGTAATTCATCTCTGCTAATGCCCTGTTCGATTCCCGCAAACAGAATTCAAAAAGCTTGCCGAGTTTCGGAGATAATTTTTTAGGCGATTTCCATTAGCGGAGATATTTTGACGTCATAACTTTTTTTCTCGGAGGAATTTTCTAAATCGGAGATGGTTACTGTCTGCACAGGGTATTTCTACATATATACGCCAAGTTTCAGGAAACTTCGATGAAAACTGTAGGCTGTGAAACAAAAAAGTCCACAAGAACGACAACGTGGTTAAGACTTAGAGATCCTCCACGAGGATCTAAAAACGATTTGAATCAGATTTTGTGACAGTAACGGCAAGTTAAAATTTCAAATTTCATCCGAATCCGTCCACAACTTTTTTGAGATGTCTTGCTCACAGACAAACAGATAGGGGGTGAAAACATAACCTCCCTCCACCTTTGCTAGCGAGGTTAATAAACGTAAAATAAATATAAATCGGCTTTACGATGAAGTCTCCTGCTGCGTTGAAGTGGATTAAACATTCAAAACCTGGTTAAACACGGCTCTTCCCTTCTGTAATTTGTTTAAAGCCCCACACATCTCTCTGTCTCTCTCTCTGTCTCTCTCTGTCTCTCTCTGTCTCTCTCTCTGTCTCTCTCTCTCTGTCTCTCTCTCTCTGTCTCTCTCTCTCTGTCTCTCTCTCTCTGTCTCTCTCTCTGTCTCTCTCTCTCTGTCTCTCTCTCTCTGTCTCTCTCTCTCTGTCTCTCTCTCTCTGTCTCTCTCTCTCTCTGTCTCTCTCTCTGTCTCTCTCTCTCTGTCTCTCTCTCTCTCTCTCTCTCTCTCTCTCTCTCTCTCTCTCTCTCTCTCTCTCTCTCTCTCTCTCTCTCTCTCTCTCTCTCTCTCTCTCTCTCTCTCTCTCTCTCTCTCTCTCTCTCTCTCTCTCTCTCTCTCTCTCTCTCTCTCTCTCTCTCTCTCTCTCTCTCTCTCTCTCTCTCTCTCTCTCTCTCTCTCTCTCTCTCTCTCTCTCTCTCTCTCTCTCTCTCTCTCTCTCTCTCTCTCTCTCTCTCTCTCTCTCTCTCTCTCTCTCTCTCTCTCTCTCTCTCTCTCTCTCTCTCTCTCTCTCTCTCTCTCTCTCTCTCTCTCTCTCTCTCTCTCTCGTACCATACTCTTCAAAGAGTGTCAGTGCTGCAGATGCAGGTTCCCGAGCAAAGGATATACTGGGTGGTTTTCCATTACCTTCCCAGCAGGAGTTGGAGCAGGAATTTGGAGTTTGGCTAGGTGCCATCAATAGCACGCATACTCTTTGCAAAGGACACTGTGGGGTCTTAAGCATGCACCAATGAATGACGGCAGATGGGACGCCCATTTTAATGTCCATCCGAGGGACAGCACACACATTCATGAATCACCCTGCCTGTGAAACACCAAGATGACAGTTTGCAGCCTGATCAGGACTTGAACCGAGGCGAGATGGCTTAGAGGTGGATGTGTGTATCTCCAGACCAGGGATCCCCAAACTTTCATCTGCCAGGGCCACATCACTCAATCTTGCTCTTACGGAGGGCCGGAGTGAGTCCATTATCTATCTCTACTAATAAATGGCAGTGTGTGTGTGTGTGTGTGTGTGTGTGTGTGTGTGTGTGTGTGTGTGTGTGTGTGTGTGTGTGTGTGTGTGTGTGTGTCCTCCATAACTCTAAATCCATGAAACCTAGCAGCCTTTTGCATGCACACTCAGCGAACTCCAAGGAAGGGTCTGAGTGAAAATTGGTTGTTTGGTTTAATTGAAACACCCCTTTTGAAGATAACTAATGGCCTTATTTAATTATATCCTTTATCAGGCGATCCTCGGCCACCTCACTCTATATGGGGTCTTCAGGCATTTTCTGGGTTACCTCTCAACCCTAGTTGATTTGTAGCAATTGAAAAAAAAAATCCCTTTTTTTTGGCTAATTTTAGTCTATTCTTGGTATTTTCGTGTGATTTAAAACCATTTTCTTTCCACCAAAAGGATAGGTTTCCTTTCCAATCTTTTTAATTACTATTTTGGAGATTTTGGTGGTTGCAATGCTACTTTTTTCACTATTTTTTCCCCAACTGTTTTTTTTTCAAAACTTTATTGCTATTTTTTCACTATTTTTTTACATACGTTGTTGTTTTACACCGGATTTGCTGCGATTTTTTTCACTATTTTTTTTACATACGTTGTTGTTTTACACCGGATTTGCTGCGATTTTTTTCACTATTTTGCTGCACTTTCTTCGTTTTACACCAAAGTGGTTGCTATTTTTTTACCGATTTGTTTTATTCAAAATCTGCCCATTTAAAATATATATATTTCTCATTTATTTCCTATTTATTTGTTCAAAACTGGCTATTTAAAATCTATTTTTCACCTTTTATTCAGAGGCTGATATTGGCTTAGTGGTTATGGTAGCTGGCTTAGGATCCCACAATTTTAGGGTCCTGAGTTCAAGCCCCATTGACTACTGAATTAGCACCAGGTTAGGTTGACTTAGCCTGTCATTCTTCCAAGGTCAGTGAAATTAATACGAGTGTATTGGTAGAGGGGCACAACATCATCACCATGGCCATGCTTCCAATAAATTACAGCTTTTTTTTTTGTATACCTTGTCGAGGCTCGTATGAGAGCTAACACACAACTCACAGCAAGGGGGCATGAGACAAGAGGGGCGGGAGTGGAAGGGACAAAACAGTGGGGAACAGACACATTTGGTGAACTGTGGAAGGGAGAGGGATGGGGATGGGACGGGGAACATGGCGAAGAGAAGATGGACATTACAGGGACTTTCAGGAAGGAAAGCAGGGGAATTGAAGGAAGTGGGCTTGGGTGGATTATCGGGGGTAGAAAAGATCGAGGATTTGGATGGGGGAAGATAAGAGGTGGTGGTGAACAGCTGTTTTGAAAGCCTGGAGGGAAGAATGGGAAAGAATAGAGTGAGGAAGTTTATTCCAAAGACAGGAAAAAAAGAGGAATGAAAGAGTGAAGATGAGCAGTGATTCGTGATTTTGGTAGTTTTACCAGAAGGGGGTTGTTGCCGGACCTTGAGTGCCCTGTGGAAATGTGGTGGGGACAAATCACAGAGAGAGCAGGGGGGGGGCAAGGCTGGAGAGGAGTCGGTAGAAGACAGAAAGACCACCGACCAACCTGCGGTGATTGAGTGAGAGGCCCAAAGACTCAGCTTCATTGCGGGAGATGCCGATGATCTTAAATGCCCTGGTTTCGACAGCGTGAAGCCGAGAAAGGTGGGAGGCAGGAGCACCAGCCCAGAGGGGAGAGCAGTACTCCATCAGGCTATGGACAAAAGCTTTGTAAGTGGTCAGGAGCTCAAGAGGGCCGAGGAAGGACTTTGCACGGCGGAGGATTCCCAGTCAGCGACTGGCTTTTGAGGTGAGGTTGGAAATGTGACTTTCCCAGGAAAGGTCATGGCAGATAGTGAGACCCAGGAGCTTGAAAGAAAAGACTTCTTCCAGAGGATTGTTGAGAAAGTGAATGGGGGGGTTTTCTAAACGGTCCTTTCGAAGAGACATAGTGAGAGTGTGAGATTTGTCTGGATTGAAAGACATGTTCCACGTGTTGGACCAGTTTGTGATTTTATCCAGATCTGCAGTGAGCGAAAAAGCTGCTACTTGCCGGTCTGAGGGATGACAGATGGTACGACAGAGGGTGGAGTCATCGGCAAAGAGAAATAGAGGATTTTCCAGAGAGCCGGAGAGATCATTGATCTTCTTCTTCTTCTTTCGGTTGCTTCCGTGAGGGGTCGCCACAGCGGATCATCCATATTATCCGCATCGTGATTTGGCACATGTTTTACACCGGATGCCCTTCCTGACGCAACCCTGGTCGCCTCTTACGACACAGGGATATGGTACACCTATTTTAACCAGGGTATACACCAGCCCAGTATACTGATACTCATTTCGCCGACCTCGGAAGGATGACAGGCTGAGTCAACCCCCTGGTGTATTAATTCAGTGGCTCAACGGGGCTTGAACTCAGGACCTTTTGGATCCCAAGCCGCTGCCCTAACCACTGCGCCAACACCAGGCTCGGAGAGATCATTGATGAAAACCAGAAAAAGAACAGGGCCCAGAACGCTACCTTGAGGAACTCCAGCCTGCACAGGAAGAGGGGATGAAAGAACTCCATTTAGGGCCACACGTTGACTGCGACAGGAGAGGAAGTCTGCGAGCCATGAGTGGAGATGGGTTTGAATACCATGGGAAGAGAGTTTGGTGAGTAGGGCAGGGTGCCAGACCGTGTCAAAAGCACGTGATATGTCCAGGGATACGGCTCAGGTTTCCTGTCTGGCATTGAGGACCTCCATCCATTGATGGGAGAGCAGAAGCAGCATATCCAGGGTAGAGTGACCTGGTCTGAAACCAAATTGATGATTGGAAATCAAGCCATTGGAGAAGAGGAAGGATTTCATGTCTGAAGCGATGATGGATTCCATAACCTTGCTGATGATTGGGAGAAGGCTGATTGTTCTGTAGTTGCAGGGATCTGTTTTTGCATCTTTTTTATGCAGGGCAGTGATGTTTGCAGATTTCCAAGCAGATGGCAGATGACCTTGGGCAAATGAGAGGGTGAATAGAACAGAGAGAGAGCGTGAGCAAGAGCAGAAGAGCAGGCTTTGAGGAAACGTGGGCTGATGCCGTCTGGACCGGTTTCAGAATCTGACTCGAGGTTTGAAAGCAAGCTCTCCACCTTGTTCGGAGAAAAGGACACAGAGTCCAGGGACAGTTGGGTGCGACTGGGTAAAGTGGGTAGAGAAAGTGATGGGTTTAAGACACAAGATTTAGCTGCAAACACCGAGTTTAGACATTCAGCTTTTTCACGTGCGGTATCAGCAGTGCGGCCATTTGAGGTAAGGGAGGGGATGGAGGGGGAACATGCACCAGAAACAGATTTGATTAAATGCCACCAGGATTTTGAGGAGGGAGAGAGGTTTGAGAGTTCAGACTTGAGATGAGAAAGATGTTGTTTTCTGGCTCTCCTGAGGGTAGATACACACTTGTTCAGAGCTTTGTGGAAGGAACTGAGATTACCCTCAGTTGGGTTTGCTTTCCATGAGGCAAAGGCAAGTTGTTTCAGGACAAATGCCTCGCCACAAGCTTCAGTAAACCAAGGGCGGGAGGAAGGGTAGGACAACTGAACACGAGAGGGGATAAATCTGTGCATGAGGCAGAGCAAGTTTCTTTGAAAGAATTCCCAGGATGAGTTGATGTTTGAGAAAGTAGTGATAGGAGACCAGTCAGTAAGTTTGATGGCTGCTCGGAGACCCTGCCAGTCGGCTTGAGTGAAATGCCAGACTCGACGGCGGTGAAGTGGTTCTCTGATAACAGCCAGAGAGATGTCTACTTTGACAAGGATATGGTCAGAAGAACAGATTGGAGCGAAGGAAGAGCAGCAGATATTGTCAGGGAAATTTGTCAAAATCAGATCCAGAAGAGATGGAGTACCATTGGTTGAGATCTAGGTCGGGAAGTTGACCGATTGAGTCAGTCCTAATGAGTCGCAGAAAGCTTTTGCTGAGGTGCCATGACAGGTGAGAGAGGTACCCACACCTAGCCAACTGGCGTGATGACAAATGAAGTCACCACATAAAAGGAAGAGAGAGTTTGGATGAGAAGATAGAAGATGGTCCATGTTTTCGGATAGTGAGGTGTAGATGGAGTCATCACTGTCCGGTGGACGGTACAGTACACGTATAAACATGAGGTGGGAGTGGAGGGAAGCCGAAGCCAGATGTATTCCTGGGGGTGTGGGGGAGTGAGAGCAGTGCATGGGGAGTGAGGAATAGTCTTTGATGAAGAGAGCAACAGCTCCACCAGGACGAGGCTCAGGTCTGTCATCCAGGTGGAGGGAGTAACCGGGGAGAGATACTTGGGAGTCAGACACGTCTTGGGAGAGGAAAGTTTCTGTTAGGCAGATAATGTCTGGTTTGTCAGTGGCAACCTGTATGGAGAGATCTGAAAGGTTTGAGCGAAGGCCCCGGATATTTGAGGTCCACACTTTTAATGAAGAGGTAGGGGAAGAGGCTTTGGGTGCAGGAGGTGGAGGGGGAGGGGGAGGGTAGGACAAGGGATGAGGGGGGGAGGTAAGGAGGGTTGTTGAAAGAGTGTGGGGTATAGCAGAATAGCTCGGGGAGGGGGCCGAATGAGGAGGTGAAAAGGCTCTGTGGTGCTGTGGGAGAGGGGGGACAAGAGACAAGGAAGAAGGCAGTTGAGGATTTGAGGAGGTGGAGTGAAGAGATGGAGGTGAGAGGGCAGTGGAGGGAGGCAGCTTGGTGGATGAGAGGGGGGGGCAACTTTGAGAAGGATGAGTGAGGGGGATGAAAGGTGGGAGAAAGGTGAGGGGGAAATTTTGAGAGAGGTGAGAGGGAGGCTTGGAGGGAGAAGAGTGGGATGTTTGCTTTGAGAGTGAGAGTGAGGGGTGAGGGGGGTGAGTTGGCACTGAAGTTGGAAAAAAAGAATGTTTGATGGAAAGCGAGCATCCATGGCAAACTGTGATTTTTAAAAGTTTTAGGTCAGAGATGCGATTTAACACAATTCTTGATGGATGCAATGAAGGCGAATTCAGAGAATGGAGAGAAGAAGCGCTGTAATAGTTGGATTTTTTAGGCAAGCAATGAAGGAGAGCTCGAAATGAGAGCAGTCTGTTAAAATAGCAGAAGAGTAGTGCATTATGAAACAGTAAAGAGTACCACATGTGTGAGAGAGGAAGATGAAGCATTATAAGATCGTTTTTGTTGTTAATATTAATGTTTGAGAGAGTTCAACAGATTAGGTCATGGAAGTGTAGAAAAAAAATCGAGGAAGAACACGAGGTGGAAGTTAAGAGGAAGAATAAGAAGCAGAATCGGGAGAAGATGAGCGTGTTGTTCTTGTTGTTGGGTATTTTTTTTTTTTTTTTGAGATAAGAAAGAGATTAGTTGGGAGAATGGGGGATGTTTGGAAAGTGGGGAGGATGAAAATTGAACGTAATGGGGAGGATAGAAATTGAAGGTAATGGGGAGAAAAAAACAAAAAAACAACAAAAAAAAAAGCTACCTGGCAGCTTTGCTACCATATACAAGAACAGAATGTTTTTCTAATTCTTTTTCTTCCAAAACTGGATATCCACTTGACCGTGCTCGAAGGGGACAGATTGATCCGGCAGAGTTTTGTTTTCTTGCAACTTTTTAAAATAATTTTTTTTGTGTGTGTGTATGTGTTTCACACATGCGCCAAATAAAGGGTTTTACACATTCCTGTGTGTTTGTTTAATTTTTTTTCGGGATTGTTCGAAAAACGTCATTAAAAATTTCATATGAAAAAAACTTCATGTTAATGTATTCGTGGGTCAGATATACCCGAGTATTCATTCACTTATATTTTGCTCTAACAAAACATTTTTACACATGACCTTTCATATATGTTGAGAACAAAGTGCAATGCATATTGTTATGTGTGTTTTGTTTTTGCTTTGTCTTTCAGGATCACGAGAAAATTTATTTTAAAAATATAATACCCGCGCGACTGCATCCATGGGTCAAATTGACCCGGCAGGGTTTTTGTTTCCCTATAATTTTGTTTTAAAAACGTTTTTATCTGTGATGTTTCTATATGCTTCGAAGAAAGGGTAATTCATAATCCTGTATAAGTGTTTTGGTTTTTTTCCCAATCGGGATCATGGGAAATTCCATTCCAACAATACAGTAGTGACTAATTTAGCCCCAGGCTATGCAAAAAAAATATTGTTTTGCTATAATTATATTTTGAAATTATTTTTCATCCATGATCTTTCATATCTGCTTAGAATAAACAGTAATACTTATAACGGTGTGTTTGTTTTGTTTTTTCGTCTTTCAGGGTCGTGGGAATTAAAAAAAAAAAAACACAATACCCCTTGAATGCATTTGTGTGTCAGATTGACCCGGAAAGATTATTTGTTTCACTATAACTGTTATAAAAAACATTTTATGCATGATCTTTCATATATGATTCGAATAAAGGGTAATGCATATACCTGTGTTTGTTTAATTTTCTTTTTGCCTTTCGGGATTGAAGGGAAATAACACTGACTGTGCACCTTTGCATGCTATCTTGGGTCATTTCACAGGACAATTACCACCAACTCATGCTATCAATTCCGTTCAATCCTGGAACACAAAAAAACAAACAAACACACAGTTCTATGTATTACTGTTTATTATAAGCAGATATGAAAGATCATGTATCAAAAAATATTTCCTCTGTTTTTTTTTTGTCCCAAATCTCATTAAAATCTATTTTATTCCACTTTTTTGTTCCAAAACTCACTATTTCAAATATATTTTTTGATATGGAGAGAAGAAGGAAAAAAAAGGTATTGTATATGTTTTTTTCCTACTTTTTCTCCTATTGTTTTGACTAGGGTAGCCATCATGCTTTTTGGCCTACTCAACCATGCCTTGACTTGGAACAGGCCACAACAATTTCTTTTCGATTGAGTTTTTTCACTTTCTTCACTCATATTATTGAATGCCTGTTCATCATAGATACGAATCACTGAGTACATAAATGCTTATGCATAAAAATGCCCAGAGATGCAAGCGTTTATGGCTTTATTTCATTTCTGCCATGTGATGACCTGCAAAATCTCTTAAACTAAGCCTAATTACAAAATTTAAGCTCCAGATTTGAACTCAGCAGCAGTTCCGATACTAAAAAGGTGTTCATTTGTCCAATTCAGTCATTGCTTTGGCATTTTCAGGTGAATAGTATTATTGATGGCAATTGGTAATCTATAGGCTTATTTACTTTAAGCACGCAAAACTATGGTCCCTCCTTCTCCAAATATACACAAGAAAATGTGAAATTGCCAAGGTTTAAATTTAACTTTTTCTCCTGTTTGGAGAACTATATTGAGTGAATAAAATATTTAGGAATGTGCCAAAATTTACCATCTTCATTAAGTTTGTTTCAGAGTGCCAGTGAAATAACTTAATTCAGTGCAACAAAAGAATTAACCAGCAGTTTTGACATGAAGGCAGCCATGTCTGCTTCTCTTTGGGGAATCTCCAGAGTTAAGGCGCTGTCACACCTTGACGATTTAGCCAGCAATGGCAACATATAAAAATGTATGTAAAACGTTGGCGTACGCTGAAATTTTGCTGTTTTTTAAAGTTTTGGTCATATTCATAACGTGTTGGTCGTATGCACAACATATTAGTAACGGGCACAGAACGTTTCGTTGTCTTATAGATAACTTATACCAACGAATGCTGAGCCTGTTGTCGGCGTTCACAACCTATGCCGAACGATAGTTTAACTTAGGCATAGCACGCTGCACGTATCGCCGACGAACTCGTGGCGTAGCCTGTTAAAAACCTGCCGCACGCCGATTTAAATCATAACCGCCTGAGAATTGGAAGTGTCAACATTGCAGTCACACCTTGACGATTTAGCCAAGCATATGCCGACCTATGAAAAATGTGTCTAAAACGCTGACACACGTCGAATACGGTATGGGTAAGTTGTGTATACGTTAAGAGCACGCTGAAAAACGATGAAGTATGCTGTCATATTTCGTGGTATGTTTAGTACGTTGTGAAATTTCAAGCATGCTGAAAATTTTACGACGTACTCGCCATATGGCTCACACGTTCCGCTACGCTGGGAATAAGTTGTAGGCACGATATGCGATCGTTGACACATGTCGACACAAGTTCCTTGTAAGTTACTCATAAGTCGAAACAGGTCGAGGTAATGTTTAGCATACCCGAAACTTATTTTCTCCGTCAAGGCACATTTTCTTTTTTCCTCCTTGGCTCCGTGAAGGCACGTGACGAAATATCTGAAGTTGTTGTTGTTGTTGTTGTTTTAAAAAAATTTTTGTCTATCACGAATTTAAAAATATATTCAGACATTTGCTTTTAAGTTTCGACGTCGATGTGACAATAACCTCAAACAGAAAATATTCACAGAGGAGGAACTAAGAATAAGACATGAGCAAACTGAAGAGGCAATCGGACGTGACGTAACGGCACGTGACGAAATATTGGAAGTTATTGTTGTTTTTTTTTTAACGCTGCCAATACACCATTATACGGGAGCTGTAAATTAGAAACACGTTCAGTAAGTTCTGTGGTCGTATGGAAGACGTCAATCAAATACGTCTACATACGTCAATATGCGTTGGAGGTACGTTACACATAGGTTCAAAGCACGTTACACATAAGTTAGAAATAAGTTTTGGGTACGCTAAGCATTACCTCGACCTGTTTCGACTTATGAGTAACTTACAAGGAACTTGTGTCGACATGTGTCAACGATCGCATATCGTGCCTACAACTTATGGCCAGCGTAGCGGAATGTGTGAGTCATACGCTGGCATACGTCGGAAAATTTCAAGCATGCTAAAATTTGAGGACAACCGCAAAGTACAACGATGAAAGCCAGCGTACTTCGACGTATGGAAGTGTTTTTCAGCGTGTTCTTAACGTATACAAACTTACCCATAACGTATTCGATGTGTGCCGGCGTTTTAGCCCAATTTTGCATACGTCAGGCCTACTTTGACTCAATCGTCAAGGTGTGACAGGGCCTTTAGGAAGGTAAAATGAATTGTTAAAGATATAATTAAAAGAAAGAATGAGTGACTAACATAACAGGAGGATTAGTATGAGTGAAGTAACAGATTAGCATGAGTGAAGCAACGGATTAGGGTGAGAAAAGCAACTTTGAAGAATTTCCACTCAATTTTTTTTCTTCTGTTAGGAATGCATTTCCCCTTTAATACATCTTAAAAATCAATGGGATTTTGAAGTTCCATTCAAACGATGTTTTCCAGGAACGCATCCATGATGTAAATACCTGTAAGAGATTTTGTGTGTGTGTGTGTGTGTGTGTGTGTGTGTGTGTGTGTGTGCGCGTGCGTGTGTGCGTGCGTGCGCGTGTGCGTGTTCTTCTTTCGGCTGCTCCCGTTAGGGGTCGCCACAGCGGATCATCCGTTATGATCCGCATACTGATTTAGTACAGGTTTTACGCCGGATGCCCTTCCTGAAGCAACCGTGGTCGCCTCTTACGACACAGGGATAAGGATTGGGTTTCGCCATGATTCCGGGCTGCCCTACACCCTCTTATAGCGCGGCCCAGCGCAGAGCTCCCGTCCTCAAGCGATCCTCCAACCCAAGCCTCCGAGTAGCCGAATTACAGGCACACGCCACTACGCCCGGTATGCGAGTGTGCGTGTGCCTGTTTTGATAAAGCATAACATAACATTACCTTTGACTCCCCCTCCCCACCCTTCCTCACTCTTCCCCATTCCTCCACCCTTTCCAAGCCCCACATCCTTGCTCCTCCTCCTCGCTCTCCCATCCCACCTCACCCACCCCTCCCTCCTTTCTCCCCTCTCTCTCCCCTCTCTCTCACTCCCACCCACCCCCCTCCTTGCTTGCACTCCCTTCTTTCGGAGTGTTTACCGACATGTGTTGAAGCATCGCTATCACCCCTCCCCCCACTTCCTCACTCCCCCTCTTGTCCTTGCTCTTGCCCTTCCTCCCCCTAACTTGCTCTCCCCCATCCTAGCTCCCCTCCCTGCTCTCCCAGCCCTCCCCACCCCTCCTCATTCCCTCCCCACACCTCCTCCTCTCTCTCCCCTCCTTCTTGCTCCCACCCCTCCCTGAATGTATTGTGACAGTTGGTGAGGAAACACTCCCCCACCCCCCCTTCCTCACACTTCACTCCCATCCAAACTCCCCATTTCCTCACTTCTCCTAGCTCCGCCACCCCTCCTCCCTCCCCTTTCTCACCCCTCTCCCTCCCCTCTCTCTCTCCCCTCCCCTCCGTACTCTCTCAGTACAATCCCTCCCCACTCTCCCCCCCTCCCCTCCTTCCTCTCTCGCTCCACTCCCTCCTCTCTCCCTCCCTACCTCTCCTCCCCTCTGTCCTCTATCGCTACAATCTCCCTCCCTCCTCTATCTACACCCTCCTTTCTCTTTTTCCATCCTCCTTGAAACTTTGGAGGACACAACGTTCCTTAGAGAGGTCCAAGTTGGTCAACTCCACTGATAAAAATGACAAGCTGTGCTGTGTCCCATCTATCATTAATTTCAAGTGCAAGTAAAAAAACAAAAATCAAAGTTTTTAGATTTTTTTTGGCAGCTGGATAAAAAAGTTATCCCCCATTTCTTCGCGTAATTGTGCTTGAAGATAGAGTTGCAGAACTGATGGTATTTTCCTTCTCCGGGCACATCTCTTCAGCGACTGTAGTCGTGCACCACCTAAAAAAATGCTCCATCTGTAAAGGGTCTCCTGCTCTCAGAAATCAGTTTAGCCATGTGAAAACTGGCATGAAGGGATGACAGATTCTCCTCCAATTTCAGTTTAATGCATTCATTGATAGTCCACTCTTAAGCCTCAAAATTTTGTCAGATCACACCTTTCCTTGCAGAAAATCGTACTTGTCTTTGTGTCGAGACTCAATGTCAGCGAACATTGTATTCCTTGAAAGAGGACACAACCTTCTGGCAAATTAGTCAAACGGCCTTTTCCTTGCATTGAACAACAATAACACCAAAAAAAAATCACACCCGTGTCTGAAGGAAGCGTTTCATTTTGGCATTTTTAATATGAAATCGCAAAGCTTAGAAACAAACGAAACCCATTAGAATTACCCTTTAGAACACCTTAAAATTACCCTATAGAAATCATCGTTTAGAACCATATAAAATTGACCTTTAGAATTATCTTTCAGAACCCTATAAATTTACCCTTTAAAATTACCCTATAGAATTATCCTTTAGAAATACACTTGAGAAATACTCTAGAATTTCCTTTTACAATGACCCTTTACAACTCTTTAGAAATGCTCTTTAGAACCCTTTAGAATTACTGTTTACAATAATTAGAACCCACTACAATTACCTTTTGGAACTCTTTGGAATTACCCTTTAGAATTACCCTTTAGACCCCTTTAGAACCCATTATAATTACACTTTAGAACCTTTTAGAATTAGTAGTGGGCCCATTGGTCCATTGGATCAATTTTTCCTTGGTCTTCATGGCCTTGTTGCATCTCAGCCTGCTTTACTGCTTGAACATTGCTTTGCCGTTCACCAAGTCCAGATGTGCTTGGGCCAGGGCGGAGATTAAACGTTCGTTATTATTCTTGCCAAATTATACAACTATTAATATTGTTCTAAATTTTGTTAGTATTAATTAATCCATGGTTTTAATATTATTAGTATTAATTAATACCAGTATATGGTTTGTTACAATGTTATCATTATTTTTGTTATTTATTTTATAAGTAGAATGTCATGCTATGGAAGGACCTATTAAGATCCCATATACAGCTTAACATGGCATGTTTTTAAAACATGGGAATTCGTCTGAGTTCTCTGTAGTTAATCAGTCTAATCAACTCAGGAGATCATGATGATCATTTTGGTATATCACATTCCACATCAGAACGCTCCATTAGATCTCCACAGAAAACATGACACACACACACACACACACACACACACACACACACACACACACACACACACACACACACACACACACACACACACACACACACACACACACACACACACACACACACACACACACACACACACACACACACACACACACACACACACACACACACACACACACACACACACACACACACAACTCATCCATTTATAGTAGTCTTAAATGGTCTCCAGGGTCTTAGGGGTATTTTGGGTCCTCAGGGACGTTTAGGTCCTCTGGCTCTTATGGGTTTTTTGGGATGTTTACATTATATGGGTCTTTTGATGACTCAGGGTCTTTTGGGTCTTCGGTATTTTGTGTCCTCGGGGACTTTTGCATCTTTTGGGTCCTCTGGGACTTTTGAGTTATCTGGGTATTTTAGGTCTTCATGGTCTTTTAGGTCATTGGGGTCTTCGGTCTTTTGGGTCCTCAGGGACTTTTGGGTCATCTGGGTATGTTAGGTCTTTATTGTCTTTTGGGTCATTGGGGTCTTTTGGGTCCTCTTGGTCCTCAGGCACCTTTGGATCATCTGGGAGTTTTGAGTCATCTGGGTTTTTGGGTACTCAGGGACTTGTGGGTCATCTGCATCTTTTGAGTATTCCTGGTCTTTGGGATCTTCTGGGTCCTCGGGTATTTTGGGCCTTAAGGGTCTATAGGGGTCTATAGGGTCTTAAGCATCTTGGTGGTCTTTTTTTTCTTTTTTTGTATACATTGTCAACGCTTGTATGAGAGCTAACGCACAATGAACAACAACGGGGGTAGGAGACAAGAGGGTCGGGAAGAGGAAGAACAAAACAGTGGGGAGCAGGGACATTTGGAGATATGTGGAAGGGAGAGGTGATGGGGTGGGGAACACAGGGTATACAAGATGGACACCAGATGGACTTTCAGGAAGGAAGGCAGGGAAGTCAGTCAATTTGAAGGAGGTGGGTTTGGGGTGGATTAACGGGGGTACAAAAGATCATGGTTTTGGATGGGGGAAGATAAAAGGTGGTGGTGAACAGCTGTTTTGAAGACCTGGAGGGAAGAATGGGATTGAAGAGAGTGTGGGTGTTTATTCCAAAGGTGGAAAAAAAGAGGAATGAAAGAGTGTAGGTGAGCAGTGATTCGTGATTTTGGTAGTTTTACCAGAATGGGGTTGCTGGCAGACATGTAGCACCCTGCAGAAATATGGGGGAGAAGTATCACAGACAGAGCGGGGGGGGGGAGGGGGCAGGGGGAAAACCAGAGAGGAGATGGTGGAAGACAGAACGACCACCGACCTGCCTGCAGTGAGAGAGTGAGAGGCCCAAAGACTCGGCGTCACCACGGGATATACCAGTGAACCTAAGTGCCTTGGTTTCCACAACGTGAAGCCGAGAAAGGTGTGAGGCAGGAGAACAAGCCCAGAGTGGAGAGCAGTATTCCATCAGGCTGCGGATGAAAGCTTTGTATGTGGTCAGGAGCTCAGGTGGGCCGAGAAAGGACTTTGCACAATGGAGGATGCCCAGTCGGCGACTGGCTTTGGAGGCCAGGTTGGAAGTGTGGCTTTCCCAGGAAATATCATGGCAGATAGTGAGACCCAGAAGCTTGAATGAAAGGACTTCTTCCAGAGGATTGTGGAGAAGGTTGATGGGAGGGATTTCCAGATGGTCCTTTCGGAGAGACATCGTGAGAGAGTGAGATTTGTCCGGATTGAAAGACATGTTCCCCCTGATCGACCAGTTTGTGATTTTATCCACATCTGCAGAGAACGAAGAAGCTGCTGCTTGCCGGTCTGATGGATACCAGATGGTACAGCAGAGGGTGGAGTCATCAGCAAAGAGATAAAGAAGATTTCCAGAGAGTTGGAGAGATCATTGATGAAAACCAGAAAAAGATCAGGACCCAGAATGCTGCCTTGACATTCCTAACAGCTCCAGCCTGGACAGAAAGAGGGGATGAGAGAACTCCATTTAAGGCCACACGTTGGCTGTGACAGGAGAGGAAGTCTGCGAGCCATAAGTGGAGATGACCTTGGATACCATCGGAAGAGAGTTTGTTGAGCAGGGCAGGGTGCCAGACCATGTCAAAAGCACGCGATGTGTCTTGAGATATGGTTCTGATTTCCTGTCTGGCATTGAGTACCTCCATCCATTGTTGGGAGAGCAGAAGCAGCATATCTAGGGTGGAGTGGCCTGGTCTGAAACCAAATTGATCATCCGAAATCAAGCCATTGGAGAAGAGGAAGGATTTAATGTCTGCAGCAATGATGGATTCCATCACCTTGCTGATGATTGGGAGAAGGCCGATTGGTCTGTAGTTGCAGGGATATGTTTTTGCAACTTTTTTATGCAGAGTGGTAATGTTTGCTGATTTCCAAGCAGATGGAAGATGACCTGAAGCAACTTAGAGGGTGAATAGAACAGATAGAGAGAATGAGCAAGGGCAGAGGAGCAGGTTTTTAGGACACATTGGCTGATGCTGTCTGGATTGGTTGCAGAATCTGAGTTGAGGTTTGACAGCAATCTCTCCACTTTGTCAGAAGAAAAGGACACAGAGTCCAGGGACAGCTGGGTGTGACTGGGTAAGGTGGGTACAGAAAGCGATGGGTTTCGGACACAAGATTTAAATGCAAACACCGAGTTTAGGCATTCAGCAATTTCACGTGCGGAGTCAGCTGTGCGGCCATTTGAGGAAATGGAGGTGATGGAGGGGAAACATACACCAGAAACAGATTTGATTCGATGCCATGAGGAATTGGAGTCGGGAGGGAGGTTTGAGAGTTCAGACTTGAGGTTAGTAAGATGTTGTTTTCTGGCTCTCCTGAGGGTAGATACACACTTGTTCCGAGCTTTCTGGAAAGAACTGAGATTACCCTCAGTTGGGGTTGCTTTCCATGAGGAAAAGGCAAGTTGTTTCAGGACAGCTTCCTCACCACAAGCTGCAGTGAACCATAGGCAGGAGGAAGGGTAGGACAACTGAAGACGAGAGCGAAAAAATCTGTGTATGAGAGAGAGAGAGAGCAAGTTTCTTTGAAAGAATTCCCAAGATGAGTTGATATTGGAGAAAGTCACGATGGGAGACCAGTGTAGAAGTTTGATGGCTCCTTGGAGACCCTGCCAGTGAGCCTGAGTGAAATGCCAGACTCAACGGAGATGAGGTGGTTCTCTCATAACAACCAGAGAGACATCTACTTTGACAAGCAAAAGGGTCTTCAAAGGTCTTAAAGGCTCTTCAAAGGTCAAAGGGATCTTAGTTGGCTCAAGGGTCAAAAGGGTCCATTTTTCATCGAAACAGTGTGTTGGAAAGGTTCTTCTTCCTCATTTTTGATGTATGTACGGATGGTCAGATGGAAATAGTCAAATATTGAAGAGGCTTCACCGCTTAAAAATAATAATTTGTTCACTCTTGGTTAAACACCCTGCACTGAGAATCGATTTTTATTTTCCCTTTCTTCGATCGTGGCCTCACGGAAATGTGACTGCGGCCACGATCATGGCCTGATGTCACTGTTCAACGTTTAGTATTGCCTGTTCCTATTTGTCGGCTATGGGTGTTCAGCATCACTTTCAATGATTGTGTCCACTGGATTCAAAGAGCCAATCAAAATGTGTCCACTGGATTCAGAGGGCCGGCCTGATGTGGCCTGCGGCCGTAGTTTGGGGACCCAATTTTCATCACCCATACAAATCCTCGATCTTTTCTACCCCCGTTAATCCACCCCAACCCCACCTCCTTCAAATTCCCTGCTTTCCTTCCTGAAAGTCCTTGTAATGTCCATCTTGTATACCCCATGTTCCCCACCCCATCCCTCTCCCTTCCACAGATCTCCTAATGTCTCTGTTCCCCACTGTTTTGTCCTTCGCACTCCCACCCCGCTTGTCTCATACCCCCTTGTTGTGTGTTGTGTGTTAGCTCCCATATGAGCCTCGACAAGGTATACTAAAATAAAAAAAATATATCGATCAGCCTGCCAGCCCCAAAGCCCCACCATTTCTCCACTATTACCGTAATCTCTTGATATGAATTGTTTCCCTTTGTAATCTGTCAATGTGTTTCTTTTATAAATAGTTCTACAGCTCCTAAACCAGCAAATAAATAAAATCCTCGCACTCTCACCTGACCAACTTTATTCCAAACTTCCCCTTTATGAGTCAAAGACATCGCTTTCCTTGACCCTTTTTTTTTTGCACTTGGCTCACTACTGACAAGCGTTTTCCTCTTGGGAGCCATGGTTAAAAATCACTAAGCGCAATAATAACCAAAACAAAGGAATTGATTAAGATTCAACCGAATGCAGCGTTGACGTGGAGATAAGTACTGTACAGTACTGTATGCCCTGCCTTTCCCAGTTACCACCTGCACCGCAGCAGTGCCACAGATTTACAATTACTTGTGTAAAGTCTAATTATGTGTGTAAAGTTGAAACTGTTTAATATTGGGATGGAGTGAATACTTGGCATAGTGGTGAGGTTTGTGGTGTGGCACACTCAAGGTTGTGGATGCAGTTTGAAAGATTTAAATTCGAAGCTTTTGGAGTTTGTCTCAAGAGAACTATCATGTTCCTCTGAGATTATCAACAACAATGTTAGTTGCTATAGTGGGGCAACTTAGCATAACAATTGTGCATTTTGTGAGGAAAGCACCAAATGTGGCACACTAGTAGCCTATCATATTGTTGCGGATTCGCGCCCGCCGGCGTGCGAACGGCCACGTAACTCGAATCGCGGCACGTCGCCCACCGGACGGACAATCCCGTCGTGACCCTCTCGGACTAACGCCGGGAACTAGTCACGGGTGGGCCTTTCGGACTCACCACGATCGTGCCAATCGGCCCCCCGCGTGGGATAGGGTTGCTCGCCAAATTCGACCTACCTAAGTACCCACACGGAGGGTAGACCGGGCGATCGCACCTCGCCGCAGGTCGACTTCGGACACGGGCCACTTTAAGCGACCCGTTCCGTACTATCGGGATAACCGAGCGGTGTTATCGTCAACCTCGACGGTTCGATTAATTATTGGGCGTCTTTAGCCCACAACCAACCCTTTACGTGAAGTAAGATGGAGATTCAATTAGAGAAAAGACGAAGCGAAACGGGAGAAACAGTTCAACATAGAGCACATTTATTTCGCGATGGCACACGGATAGCACACATATACAATTATACACCAAAAGCAAATGTAAAAGAAGAAGAAACACACAATAATGCACAAAAAGCAAATGTAAAAGCAAAACACAATGCAGATCTACCACCGACTACCGAGCACACGGCAACACTTATACAGTTTTACTTCACAGACGGCGCCGACAACACATATACTCAAAGCAAAAGAAAAAGGGACCACCCTCCACGATGAGGGGGGCAGACGGGCCTGGGGCCGAGACCGCGTCGAGCCTACCCGTCTGGTGATGAGCCGCAAAATGGCGGTGGCGCCCCGACTCCGCGGGCCTCGCTGGGACTGCCTGGTATGGGGTGGGAACGGGGTCCCCTTCTCGCACTATCTCAGCGTGGGGGGAAACAGGAGGGGGTTGTTGATGCTCGGGGGGGATGAGGATATCTCGCTGGCTCGGGTCCCGCGACGAGCGTCTCCACCGCGACCTCGGTCGCATTACCGGCCTCTCCTCTCCGCAGCTCCCCGACTCTGACACGAGCGCCCCCTCGACTGCCTTCGCCGCCGCCACCTCTCCAACTCTCCACAGCTCCGTCCAACTGCTTTCTCCGACTCTTCTCTTGACTGGCTCTTCCCAACTCAACTCCACTCCACCAACTCCCAACTCAACTGCCTCTTTGGCGAGTGAACGCGGCCGTTTATAGCCCCCGTGGCTTCGCTCCTTCACCTTCGACCCTTTACCTCTGGCTGGCTCCCCATTGGACAGAAGAAAAGTGGGCGTGAATGCTTTTTGATCCATGAATCTGCATATAGCGATATTACTTCGACGCACCTGGAGGCGGGGCCAAATCGCCCCATGCTCGCTGATAGGACGGAACAGAAGTGGGCGTGAATAGTTTTTGATCCGATTTCTTCGGAAAGGCTGGTGTTTCTGCACCCGCTGCTCGGTGCGCGCCCTGCACGAGTCCAGTATCGGTGCCCACAAGCGGCGCGGGAATGGCGGTGATGCGATGGTTGCGAGGGCGAGTTGTAACGGTAAAGGTCGTGGCTGTTGTTGTGAACCGGCGTTGCGGTTGGTGGTTGTTGTGTGATGGCTGTTGAGACGTGGTTGGTGGTGGTAGTAATGGCGGCTGGTCCAAAATAAAGATAGTAAAAGAAAAACGGCTATCTAGAGGGGTCGCAGCCCGAATGAATGACATTTATTCCCTCTAAACAACGGGTTTGGGCCTAACTACACATATACTTACAGAGATATCTCACCTAAGGGACCTGAATGGTGGTTTGCGAATTTTGTCAACCACAACAATATTATGAACAGATTTGGATATTGGGCCATCTCAAATTAAGCCGCTGATGGCTGTGGCAGCCATTTTCCACTGCCATCAAAAATTTTGAGATGGCCCAACATCCAAATCTGTTCATAATATGATAGGCTACTAGTTGGCCAAATTTGGTGCTTTCCTCACAAAATGCACAATTGTTATGCTATATTTAGCTAAGTTGCCCCAGTACTAGCGATATTCACAAAATCCAGGAGAGATTTGATGCCGGGCTCCAGTACTTATGGGAGAGCAGTACTCCTTCGAGCTACTGAAAAAGGCCTTGTAGGCTTTGAATATAGTTCTTATTTTCCAATAAATTACTTTGAATGATGGCAGATACTCAGGATCTGACTTTGATACAAAATCTTCCCATGAGAGGTCATGGCTAATGGTGAGACCCAAAAGCTCAATAAACTAAACTTACTCCAGTGATTGATTGTAGAAAGTTTCAGTTGGTTTAGTAAATGATCATTCAAGAGATACAGGATGAGAATATTCGATTTTCCATAAGTGAATAACATGCTTCATTTATACCCCGCTAATTCTATGATCGAGCAACTGCTTAATTTTAATTGAATTATATATTGTGAACACTGCAGAACACAAATCGAAACACAAAACTGCAGTTTAGCAGTACTTTGGCTCTGAAGTTGGCAAATTGTACGGCGTCTCGCCGTCTCATCCCGAATGCACATGCGCACAGTGAAGCAATTGTTTAAGACTCTGTCTGTGCCTGGAACTCAAATCACTTTGTTGGCACTTCTAAAAACGTTCAGTTTTGCAGTACTTGGGCAAAAGTGTATACCGTCTCGACCAATCCAATTTACCGTGCACTCTGAGGATGGAGTAACAGTGAGATTCAGACAAAATGACGGTGCCTGGTGATGCAACGACAGATCTAACTTCATCCAAAATATCTGTTTGTTTAGTGTATCTTTTTCTCAAAGATCGTTCCAAAATTGTCAGTTTCTCCGAAAGAGTTGGCAAAAGGTTCAGCTTTGGAATGTTCCCTTTGACCTATTGGCTTCATATGGTTGCCATCGCACCTGATAATCAAAGTTCACAAACAAAGCTAATATAGATCGTGCTCGGAAACACAAAGCAAGAATTGAAAAGATCCTTTCCATGTATTTTTTTTCTTAAGACTGCATGGGGTAAGATGTTATTTGAATTCTCCAGTTTATTCCATTCATCTGATCCTTTCCAGGTCAGCAGAAAGGGAAGCAGCTGCTGCCATCCTGTCTTTGGGAATGGATACAGTATGGCATAAAGTGGAGTCACCTCAGCTATTTTGTCTCTCAAAAACCCAACCAAGCCTCAATCATTCAGCTCGTTACCCTCCAGAGATCCATTGTAATATTGCTCACCTCCACTCTTTTGTTCTGGTCTTCTCTCGACCGTGGGATAGTTTCCACGAGTCCGTTGAGCCATGTTCTTTTCTTTTAAAAGGTGAGCCATCACCATGTCATGGTATCCTTAATTCTTACTCGTACTTTTTTTTTTATTCTTACTGACTCCCCACTTCTATTGACCCACACTCTTACACATGTAGATTTTCTTTTTCCGTTGGTCAGCTTTTCCTGTTTGCTTACATTTTCCTTGTTCACTCAGACCATTCTGTTCTTTTGCCCTGTCTGTATGTCCCTACTTGTGTTACATAAGTGTTCATTCCTTCCCCCATTGCTCCATATTTTGTATGAAAATTCCTTCTTCTGATTCATGGCTCTTTCAACACCAACTCACTGTCATTCAGCTCATCCACGAGCCTTGATCTCTTTAAAAAAAAAAGACAAGCAAGTAAATTAACAGCAGTAGAACTTCAAATGCTATGCATAAATAGCTTCTACAAACCACTGCTGCTGCAGCTATTAAAAGCAAAATCATGTAAAAGGAACAACACAAGCAAATAAATATTCTGTATCTAAACAAGGATGCAGAAGGAGAATAAAGGACATGACTTTGGGAAAGATGAAAAGAAAGGAAAAAACAACAATTGCAGGGGGACTATACATGGTGAAATTTCTATAGGTAGAGAGGGACGGGAAGGTTTGCTTATAAGATGCGAATGTCGCAGTTCAGTTCCACATTGGCCAGAGCACCACTTCCCCCTTCCCCAACCTCACCACTCCTACTTTGATTGGGTCATGGAGAGCCGATGATGAGAGAGATAGGGAAGGGTGTTACTCAAGGAAAAAAAAAATCAGAAAGAACATATCGGTATGTTGTCCAAAAAAAAGTCCTTAATTCAATAACAATGATTTATCTTCTTTTTATGCCCAATTATAATCATCCTGATCTTCACGATAAATATAATTAATGATGAGTTGTGCAACCAGAAAAGTTAAAACCACATTAACAGGATCACCACCTGTGTGAACAGCTCCACATGGGTACCTCTTCATTGCTGTTTGTGGAACATGCAATAATTTCAATCACTTCTTCAGATATCCCACCACCTAAGGACTGCAAAGCATGACCTTCAATTTCGGTACAAAAGTCAGTGCTTCAAGACAATTTAAATACCAAGTAAACCCTTCAGGTCAAAAGAAAAAGTACTGTGTTTGTTGAAAGCTAACTGTCATCATGCCTATATCATCTTGGAAACGTAAAATATAAGTTTCCCTGGGCCATCTTCCATTGTGTGGTATTCACACCTTGACATTCCCCTTTCAGAAATAAGATTAGTCAAATGTGGTGCCAATCACAAACACACAGTCAGAAACTCTATTGTGAGCTGAAAGTGGGGTCTGTCAAATTTCCAATGGCTTTTGCGGTCTTGTCCATATGTATGTGAGCGCTGAGGTGCAAAACAATGTCGGGTAAATTGTAGAATTCTCCTGGGTTTTTTTTTTATACTGGAAACCTGTCCTGAGCAATGAAGGCCTTTCTCTTCCATCGTAGAGTATTCCTGTGAGATGCCAGGTTGTCAGGCAGAAATCTGGCTGGTGTTGGCTTAATGGTTAGGGTGGTGGGCTTGGGATCCTGGGGTCCTGAGTTCAAATCCCACTCGACTGCTGGATTAATACCAGGTGGGGTTGACTCAGCCTGTCATCCTTCCGAGGTCAGCAAAATGAGTACCAGCTTGCTGGGATGATTGAGACATTCGAGTATCCTGCATTGGAGTGGAAACCCGTTCCAGGATTGTGCCCAATAGCCCAAGAGTCTGCTTCGGCAGCACCGACACTCTGTACAGAGTGTGGTCCCGACGGAGGGAAGGCAGAAATCTGTAAATGCAGGTGGCTGGATGAAAGCTTTGGTGATGTGAGTCTTATTCTTATGTACTTGCACTCTATGCATTTCAATGTCTTGGTAAATCCTTAGGCCTCAATACATGCTGCACTCTACTGTACTAATCTCCTTCTCTGTTCTTTCTCTATCTTACCCTCACAGCCACCGACACTTTATCACTTTTCCCCTTCAACTCATCTGTATTTTACTACATTTCTGTGGCCTTTTTAAACACCAATGTGTCATTTTGAAATTCCTTCCATGGTGCCAGCTAGCACAAAAGTGTGATGTTGGACTGATCTTCGTTCACGACTGCTCCTTTGTTCATATACTGACAGGGGTCGGAATACATATTTTTTATCCATTTAAATAAGGAAAAAAAAAGATAGCAAGGAAAAAGCAAATTGTGTGCAGCAAGGTGATATGAATGACAAAAGGAATCTTTGTTAATGGTCAAATAAAGGTAAAAGTACAAGATATCAAGATTATTTACTTTGATTTTACAACTATACATGATTAATACTGATGCCTACTTCTTAAAAGGGAAACAAGACATTTTTTAAATTTTTTTTTTTAAATTGAGAATTATTCCACTTGATCTCCTCAATCTTTTCACTTCCCATCCGTAGATGAAATCAACAATGCACATTGAAGGAATAAAGGCAATGCTAGTGAATTTCCCAGTTTGGGTTAGGGTTAGGGTTAGTGTAACCTCATCTTACCTTTATGGGACTGTCATTGGCTATTTAATTTCACTTTGTCTTTCACAGCCGATAATGCAAAAAGCACAATCAGCATCCTGTGTTGCATTTCATGATCACATTGGTGAGAGTTGGAGGAACCCAAAAAGGCATCAGTGAATTGAATGAATTATAAATGCTGAAGGAACAGCTTTACTGTTTAGACCACGGAGTGGACTTTGTCATGCATTATGCAGTCGATGTGTGCCAACAGGGATGTGGGAACACAAATCTTTGACTCACCATGCCAATCAGATCAATGCCTAATTATTTGTTAGCATTTTTGTACTTTTGTTATATAATGCCTTCTGGGAATTTGAAGGACAATGAAATAATGAAGGACATGTAGTTCGAATGATTTTATAACATCTTGTAGTGAATTAATTTTGTTGACATGGAATTTTCAATGTTGGTAAAATAAATGGGTGAATATTGGAATGGTTGGTCTATTTTAGGAATCTTTTTGATTTACAGGAAGCAGTGTCTATTTGGAATGTGAGCAGAGTTGGGGAAACAGTTTGGCAGGAATTGAAGTTTGAGGAGTGTTTGGGATGGCAGGAGTTTGATTGCTTTTTTTTTCTTCAGATTGTCAGAATCTATACTTGCCACACACGTTCACTTTCATATACGAGTTCCTTCCCAAGGAATTTCAATGCAGGAGGAGGCCATTAGGCCCATCCAAACCTGTGCAATGGTTACCATCCTATGGTCGTTTTTCCATGCTCTATCCTTTTAAATGCTGAGCGTCAATCAAGGAAGCAGCATGTATCATTTCTAAAGTCTTTGCTGTGTCTTGGCTGGGGTTCAAACCACCGACTACCCAGAATCAAAGCAGACGCCCCAACCATTACACCATCAAGTCTGGTTTAAAAAACTGTATCACGAATTTGAAAGCAAAAGCGTTGGTTGGAAGAGGGTGGGTTTAGGGTAGGGGATGGTGGGCATGGAGAATGAGTGATTTTTGTCTATTTTTTTTCATAAATCCAGATTATAATACAATCCAAGGGAGTTTCAAAATACTCATCGGTGCAGTACAGATCACAATCTGGATGACTATAATGCACTGTAATTAGTTTGCCACAAAAGATTACTCAGGCTTTCTTGAAACATTTGAAAATACAAGACTTTTCTAATAATTTCACACAGTCTTTCCTGCATATTGGATTTGCATAAAAGAAAATTAATGGAAGCAAATTACATTTAGCAAATTTCAGAATTAAACCTTTTCTGTTCTAACATTTGCAACAGATTTTTTTTTCACCATTGATTTCTGCTTTGCATTGTTTTCAATATGTTTTTGAAAAAAAATCTTTCAAATGAAAGCAACAAACATTGTTTCAAATATTACTGTGGCACGCAGTAAAGGTTCTGATGTACATGTAGGAAAGAACACGAGGATAAATATGGCTATTGGGAATATACAGTCGATACGTGTTTCCGACATAGATCATACTCATATGAGTGCATCATGGTGTTTCAACAATGATATTGAAAGTCGACATTTAAATTTGAATTGCATTTAGTCGCTCTGTCACCTGAACATTTCCTACATTTAACTGAGAGTGGCAGATTGTAAGGTGTAATCGAATTTGAAGCAGTTGGACACCAACAGCTTGAAAAATCAAGTTAACGAATGACATCCATTCTGAAACCACCTTTTCATGCAGTACGCCATACTGTACCATAGACATGCCTGTCTGAAGCCATTGGTGTTACTTTAGTCATGAGCGTGCTCATGGTCATTGCTTGACGGGATACCAAGAGATTGACCGTCACTGCTTCAGTGGAATTCCAACAGCAGAGAAGAGCTTGTTGCAGATTTGTAATGAGAGCACATAGTCGGACAGATCATGCATCGCGGAAAGCCGACACAAGGAGGGCCTTTTGTTTTAACGCATCTCTCATCGAATGATCGCTTGCCCTCCAGGCCCTGAAGACCACGTAACAGCAGCAGCAGCAGAAGCGAGGCGGGATTAATGAGAATTCTTCTGAGTCACGCACTAATGGCGTGTGCCTGGGGACAGGCCTGGAGGCAACTCTGCGCTCACATATTCCTGCTGATCATACCATCTGCAGAACTCTTCCAGGATTCTGTCCTTTCAAACCGTATCCTGGTTTTCAATCACGTCTATCTGCGTAGGAGCTCTTTTATGATTAGCTTCAGAAGATAAAAATGGGGTCACACTCAAATAGACAGACAATACACTGTTAATAGACAGTTACACTTAAACCTGATAATAACATGGTGGAATTGTTTGAACGATTCTAATGCCTTTTAACTACATCCCGTGATCACATCAGCATTCAGATTTTTACCACTTTTATCGGTAAAGTCAGAGATTTTGAACTACTACCTTAAACACTCGCTTTTTTTAAATTGTCTGATGCTCAAAATATGAAGACAGAGCCAATAGAACTTAAGGGGGAAATTTCACGACATAAAAAAAAAATTCAGCTATTATATCTGTTTCTCGACAAGTATTTGTTCTGACAGTTGTTGACAAGTAACATTGATTTTCCTGAAATTGCGCAAGACTGATCAAACTATTGACTTGTTTGTTGCTTGGCAGGTTATGTTGAGGTCTTTACTAAGTAAGAAGATTTAATCTTTTAAAAATCATCTTATCAAATCTTGGAGTATATTGTTACGGTTGTACTAACTTCCTAATGAAATATATATATATATATATATATATATATATATATATATATATATATATATATATATATATATATATATATATATATATATATATGGGATTTTTACAGGTGATGCTGTATTCGGCAGCTGATAATAGATGTGGTGAGCGATGTTATTGTGTGATCTGTCTGTATGTAGGAGTTGCTAATTACACTAACAAATATTCTGAACATTTCCATTCTTTAACTCACAGGACAAGACGTCTTTCCTATCTGCAGGCACATTATGCTGAGTGGTTTTAACATGTAACAGCTCAGATGGTGCCGTTTGTCTTGTAGCAAGATGGTGATTTACACAAAGATGCATTGCATGTTTCCATTCTTTAACTCAGAGGACATGACGTCTTTCCTATCTGCAGGTAGATTATGCTGAGAATTTAAAAAATGTAACACTTCAGATAGTGCTGTTTGTAGCAAGATGGTGATTTACTCAAAGATGTGCTGAATGTTTCCATTGTGAAATGCCCATATGTGGTGACCTGGTAATTACTGGATACATCAATAGAGGCTGTTAGTGTTTTCATTCTGTAAGTTACTCACGGTAGATGGCATCACGAGGCATGACGTGTTGCATGAGTGAGACATCCCGTGAAACTCTGTTTATCGAACGAAGCTACAGTACATGTACAGGAAGCAGGTCATGTTTGCAGCTCATGGAAGATATGTTTTTTGCATACGTACAGTATTATACTGTATGTATATCCAGCTGCTTTGTGCATGGCTTGTGGAAGATATGTTTACAAACTGTTATTTATGCTCATGGCTCGTGAAAAAATATAAGATACAAAAAAAGTCAACGTGAAAACCACGAATTCACGGGGCAGTTTCCTGTGAATGTCGGAATATGTCACAAGTTATTAACCGCGAATAAGTGGAACCCGCAAATGTTGGAACTGCGAATGTCAGGATCGGGGTGCATGTATGTTTGTATGTACTACATATATATATATATATATATATATATATATATATATATATATATATATATATATATATATATATATATATATATATATATATATATATATATATATATATATATATATATATATATATATATATATATATATGCCTGGTGTTGGCGCAGTGGTTAGGGCAGCGGCTTGGGATCCAAAAGGTCCTGAGTTCAAGCCCCGTTGGGCCACTGAATTAATACACCAGGGGGTTGACTCAGCCTGTCATCCTTCCGAGGTCGGCAAAATGAGTACCAGTATACTGGGCCGGTGTATACCCCGGTTAAAATAGGTGTACCATATCCCTGTGTCGTAAGAGGCGACCAGGGTTGCGTCAGGAAGGGCATCCGGCGTAAAACATGTGCCAAATCACGATGCGGATCATACGGATGATCTGCTGTGGCGACCCCGAATGGGAGCAGCCGAAAGAAGAAGAAGAAGATATATATATATATATATATATATATATATATATATATATATATATATATATATATATATATATATATATATATATATATATATATATATATCAGGTCAGGTATGGGAGCATGTGCCAGAACAGCGCGTCGCTGGGTCCACTTTCCGCCGGTACTCCAGGGGCCTCCGTCTGGCCATCCCCTAGGCTGATGCCAGGCCCATCCCCATCTCCTTGAGATGATGGTCAACCTGCTGCAACCACGAGACACGTGGTCAGTCCACTGGCCTCCTCCACTCATGAGACTCCCTCGCTGAGAGAATCTGGTGAGCAGGATCAGCATCAGGAAAACGAGCCACGTGTCCATACAGCCGCAACTGACGCTCACGGACTATGCAGGTAACAAATCTCATCCGAGTCTCTCTCAGCAACCGCTCGTTGGACACAAAATCCGACCAGCGATATCCAAGGATTCTCCGAAGAGACCTGGTACCAAAGGAATTAAGTCTCCGTCTCAGATCCTTGGTCAGAGTCCAAGTCTCGCATCCATAGAGCAAGACTGGAAGTACCAAGGACCTGAAGACTCGGACTTTCGTCCTCCCGCACAGGTACCGGCAGCGCCACACCCCATGATCCAGTGAATCTATGACTCCCCAGGCACGACCCAAACGTCTATTGACCTCTGACTCACAGCCAGCAGAGACATGAATATCACTGCCAAGGTAAGTGAATCTCTCCACGACCTCAACATCCTCACCACAAACAGACACAGACAGGACAGCAGCATCCAAGATGTCACCGAAAGCCTGGATCTTAGTTTTGACACAAGAAACCCGTAATCCCAGCGGCTCCTACTCCTCATTCAGCACCTCGAGGGCCCCCAAAAGGATATCCAAAGTCTCCGCAAAGATGACTGCATCATCTGCAAAATCAAGGTCCGAGATCTTGACATTCCCAAACGATGCACCGCAGCTTGATCTCTCCGACATCCTCCCTAAAATCCAGTCCATACAAGTGCTGAAAAGTGTGGGGGCCAGTACACACCCCTGACGAACTCCAGTAACAACTGGAAATAAGTCAGAGATGGTACCACCACACTTCACAGCACTCTCAGTACCAGAGTAGAGTTCAGACATCAGATCGATCAGTTTTGGTGGCACCCCACGAAGATCAAGAATCCTCCAGAGGACATCCCGATTCACTGAATCGAACACCTTACAGAGCTCAACATCGGCTGCAAGCAGCCCCTGCCGAAACTCTCGACTGCGTTCGGTGAGGACACGAAGAGCAAGGATACGGTCAATCGTTGACCTCTTTGGTGTAAAGCCTGACTGCTCTGGACGCTGGTGCTCAAGCAGATGGTGGCGAACCCTATCGAGAATTATCTGAGCAATGACATTGCCCGGCACTGAGAGCAGCGTCACCCCTCGGTAGTTGTTGCTGTCTTGGCGATCACCCTTCCCTTTTCAGAGAGGAACAACAAGGCCCCTCTTCCAGTCAGTTGGGATGATGCCTGTGTTCCAGGCAGAGCACAAAACTGCATGCAACGACACGAGTGCAGCATTTCCACCAGCCTTCAGAAGTTCATCATGGATGCCACAGATCCCTGGAGCGTTGCCCCGTTTCAACTGGTTCACCGCAGCCCGTGTTTCCGCAAGCGAAGGTGGATCGCAGTTGATTCGAGGGTCGGCAACAGGGATTGTAACACCCTTGACGTCCAACTCGACAGCTGGGGGATCAGCCTGGTACAACCGCTCAAAGTAACCGGCCCAGCGGGCCTTCACTTCAGACTCCTCTGTCAAGAGCCTACCACTCTCTGATCTAACTGCAGTGCTCCGAGCAATGGGCTTGGATGAACGCAATGCGCGAATTCCCCTGTAAGCGGGACGAGAATCACCTGTCCACAGGTGATGCTCTACCCCCTCACAGATTCCTCGCACATAGGCCTCCTTGTCCACCCTCAGTGCACGTACAGTTTTACGCCTCAGCTCCCTGAACAGCTCAGTTCTGCCATTCAGTCTGGCCCTGCGACTCTGGTCAATGGTGTCGAGTGTCCCTTGAGAGACAAAATTCTTCTTTGCCCTGTGGTGAGTTCCAAGACATCCACCGGCAACATTAAGGACGGTGGTCTTGAAGGCACTCCACAACTCTTCAGGACCCCCCCAAAGCACCCAGACCCCCCAAGTGTCCAATCAGACTGTTCGCAAACTCCTCAGCTAGTCTCTCAATCCTGAGCTTGGCAACATCCAGCCTCGGCTGGGATGGTACCATTCTCCAGGATTTAAGGTGCAGCTTTAGAGTTGCTACAACAAGCCTGTGGTCAGTATTGAGGAACTGAGCACTCCGGTAGACCCTGCAGTTCTGGATCATCCTCCAACGACCGTCAATGAGGACATGGTCAATCTCCTTTGCCACACCGCCAGCGTTGGAATACCAAGTCCAGCGATGAGCTTGTGGGCGCTGAAACCATGAACCAGCCACCCTAAGTCCATGACTTCTTGCAAAGTCAAGGAACTTAGTGCTATTCTGGTTCATAGTTCCTGACCCATGGGGACCAACACACACCTCATAACCATCCCTATCAGTTCCAGTCGATGCATTGAAATCCCCCAAGACTAGAATTGTATCTCGTCTGGGGCACTGATCAACCACAGACTCGAGTGTGGCGTAGAATGCATCCTTCACTGTGAGATCACTTGCCTCAGTCGGAGCATAAACAGGGACCAGCGAAATGACACATAAGGAGTGACGAATCCTTAATCTCATAATACGCTCGTTGACCGGTGTTACCTCAATTATCATTGGGGTCAGCTTATTGGACACAGCTACAGCAACTCCTTGGGTATGGTAACCATCAGAGCGACCAGACCAATAGTAGGTGTAACCACCCACCATTATCTCGCCACAATCCGGTCTCCGAACCTCAGAGAGAGCTGCAATCCCGATGTCCAAACACCTGAGCTCAGATGATTACAGAGACAGGTGATCATCCTCTCTTAGGGATAGAAAATTCCAGGCACCCACCCGAAGGGACCGCCTCAGGTTAACCCAAGGAGACCGCCGTCTGGTAGACGACACCTCAGCACCACTCCGACACACTCTCCCGCAATCTGACCCAGGGATGTTACCCCGTGGTTTCCCTCCTATCAAAGATTGGGGTTCCCGAAGGCTTTGCCCCAATCCCGTCATCCGGTGAGCTGCCCTGCGAAGGGAAGCTGCACAGGAGGTACTCCCACGGAGTTGGTTTTCAGATTTTTTTGCGTTTTTGTGTTTTGCGGAATGAAGGGTTTTACGGTGGCCGGAGTGCAAATCCTGCCACCAACCTCCTGATAAAATGTAACCCAACTGCAGGAGGACGTCTGCAGACACAGTTGGGCACTAGATATGGATGGCCGTTGGCTCACAAGGAGCTCCTCCCCCCTTTGACAGGTTTTGTTTTTAATCCTGCTGGGTGTCCATATCCAAACACCCTCCTCACCAGAAAACCTGGTGGGGGAGACAGTTTCGTCGCCGACAAACCGACCATGGAACAGGTTAGTACAGGTTTACATGGTACCTGTAGCAGGTCACAGATCTCACCTGACCTGACTTCTATATATATATATATATATATATACACACACACACACACACACACACACACACACACACACACACACACACACACACACACACACACACACACACACACACACACACACACACACACACACACACACACACACACACACACACACACACACACACACACACACACACACACACACACACACACACACACACACACTATATGTATATACAGTATACACAGAGCCAAAGATAGACAAGCTCAATGTTACTAAATTAATTTGGGTTTTTCTAATGCTTTTGTTTTCAAACGTTTCTCTATGCTCTGATGCTCGAGGTAGAAAATGGGTGTTGGAGGTGTTTGGGTGATGGGGGTGGGGGGAGGAGTTATACAGGGTGGCTATAAAGTCGGGAAATAAAGATGAATATACATTATAAATGGTTTATTGGCATTACATTACAATACATGATATGTTCAATGTGTTGCCCTCATGAGAAATGCACAGTTCAATGTGCTGTGCAAAATTGCAATAAACACTGTGCATTAATGCAGCATTCCCATCAATCCATGCACATGCATCCGTGATTCGTTACATCAGATGACCAGACTCATGTCTGATTTACACAGAATAAACCTGCACCTTCAGCATACCCCAGAAGAAGTAATCAAGGGGGTTCAGATCTGGTGAGCATGCAACCCACTCCACAGAGTCATGTCTCAGCAATATTGTTGTGGGCTGGTGGTCGGTGGCGAGGAACGACTGCTAGATGGAGCAGTAGGGCCGTCTCCCACAGAACACCCGGAATCGAAGGTCGTAACCTTCGGATAACTTTGAAGGTCACGGGTCCCTTAGTGGACCGTGGACGCCAATATTTTGACGGCGTGGGTAGGGTTAATTGTCTAATTCCAATTAACCCAAGTACCCACGCCGTCTAACTACCGGGGAAGCCACACCCTCGGCTGGCTTTGTCCGAACCGAGTCGCTGTTACCGACTTGGATCCGGTGTAACCGAACGGAAATTACCAAAGCCGCACAGGACCAAATATCAATTTACGGCACAAACGGCCTCCCTAACTCTCAGGCCCGCACCGTGCTGGGTCAATGGTATAAACGACAGGCAACAAACTGGAACATTTAACAGTTAGTTATTTACAATAATAAGACACAGTGTAGACTTATTCCGAATATACAGGCATTGTACAATGAGCAATCAACACTTATACAATTTATACTTATAGGACGGTGCCACCACAGACACACACACACCAAAAGAAAATGGACCCAGATTATCTTTATTTCGACCCTCGCAGCCAAGGGGATAGACAGGCTGGATGTCAGAGTTTGGCCGGTACCTGGCTGCCTTGTGCGGTTTGGCCCGCGACTGCAGGTGTGAAACTCGGGGTCGTCGGCGAGCCCAGACACGATATAGCGGGGTCCAGGCAGGGGCCAGGGTCGCTCCTCACAGAGGGCCAGTGGAGATTCCCGGCTCAGACTCCGTATTATTGCTTGACAAAATGAGAGATGGAAGTCATTGGCTGTGGAATAGTCAGAGGACCAGCTTGAGACACGGCAACGATGACCACCAACGACGCACACCAAGAGCAATGGCGACCCCTTTCTTTTCCGACAATTCCAACCCAACTCCAGCTTGAGACACGGCAACGACGACCACCAACGACGCACACCAAGAGCAATGGTGACCGCTTTCTAGTCCTACCATTCCAACCCAACTCCCGCGAGCCCTAAGGGGAGCCCGGCAATTCTTATCCCTCCCCCAGGCGGGGTGGGGTGATCGGTCCTCTGAGGTAATCTTTGCCCTGATTGGACAGGGTTTTGTGGGGTGATGAGCTGGCCATCCGTGATTGGACAGGGGGGAACCCCCTCCTTTCCTGGGCGGAGTCGGTGTTCTGAGGTGAGGAAACCTCCGCCCATGTCCGTGGTCGAACGCACGTGGGCAATGGAGTTGATGGTGCGAATAAGTGAAGGATTGATTTGTTGGCGTTGGGTATTGCAAAAATCTAACTGGAAAGAAACTTCACAGCGCACACATGTAAGTCTCTTTAGACGTAAGGAGGAATCTAACTATACACATACTTATTGAAATAACTAAGCTTAGGGACTGCTCTCTGTTTGTGTGCAAATGGCTTCCAGATTCGTAACAATATCACCTCCATACGTTCATCTTTCTTCAAGGACATCTTCAAACTGTAACAAAATGATGTAATATTATCTATGTTTCCAGAATTTATGGCCATCCTGCATATGGAATGGTGACAAAGAGAGCAAGAACAGACAAGACAATACCAGGAATAGAGAATAATAAATACTGTGAAGTGTTTATAATTTCGATGTCAGGTCAGGTTAGATCTGTGACCTGCTACAGGTACCATGTAAACCTGTACTAACCTGTTCCATGGTCGGGTTGTCGGCGACTAAACCGTCTCCCCCACCAGGTTTTCTGGTGAGGAGGGTGTTTGGATATGGACACCCAGCAGGATTAAAAACAAAACCTGTCAAAGGGCGGAGGAGCTCCTTCTTATCCAACGGCCATCCATATCTAGTGCCCAACTGTGTCTGTGGACGTCCTCCTGCAGTTGAGTCACTTCGTATTAGGAGGTTGGTGGCAGGATTTGCACTCCGGCCACCGTAAAACCCCTCATTCCGCAAAACGCAAAAACGCAAAAAAATCTGAAAACCCACTCCGTGGGAGTACCTCCTGTGCAGCTTCCCTTCGCAGGGCAGCTCACCGGATGACGGGATTGGGGCAAAGCCTTCGGGACCCCCAATCTTTGATAGGAGGGAAACCACGGGGTAACATCCCTGGGTCAGATTGCGGGAGAGTGTGTCGGAGTGGTGCTGAGGTGTCGTCCACCAGACGGCGGTCTCCTTGGGTTAACCTGAGGCGGTCCCTTCGGGTGGGTGCCTGGAATGTCCTATCCCTAAGAGAGGATGATCACCTGTCTCTGTTATCATCTGAGCTCAAGCGTTTGGACATCGGGATTGCAGCTCTCTCTGAGGTTCGGAGACCGGATTGCGGCGAGATAATGGTGGGTGGTTACACCTACTATTGGTCTGGTCGCTCTGATGGTTACCATACCCAAGGAGTTGCTGTAGCTGTGTCCAATAAGCTGACCCCAATGATAATTGAGGTAACACCGGTCAACGAGCGTATGATGAGATTAAGGATTCGTCACTCCTTAGGTGTCATTTCCCTGGTCTCTGTTTATGCTCCGACTGAGGCGAGTGATCTCACCGTGAAGGATGCATTCTACGCCACACTCGAGTCTGTGGTTGATCAGTGTCCCAGACGAGATACACTTCTAGTCTTGGGGGAATTCAATGCATCGACTGGAACTGATAGGGATGGTTATGAGGTGTGTGTTGGTCCCCATGGGTCAGGAACTATGAACCAGAATGGCACTAAGTTCCTTGACTTTGCAAGAAGTCATGGACTTAGGGTGGCTGGTTCATGGTTTCAGCACCCACAAGCTCATCGCTGGACTTGGTATTCCAACGCTGGCGGTGTGGCAAAGGAGATTGACCATGTCCTCATTGACGGTCGTTGGAGGATGATCCAGAACTGCAGGGTCTACTGGAGTGCTCAGTTCCTCAATACTGACCACAGGCTTGTTGTAGCAACTCTAAAGCTGCACCTTAAATCCTGGAGAATGGTACCATCCCAGCCGAGGCTGGATGTTGCCAAGCTCAGGGATGAGAGAGTAGCTGAGGAGTTTGCGAACAGGCTGAGTGGACACTTGGGGGGTCTGGGTCCTTTGGGGGGTCCTGAAGAGTTGTGGAGCGCCTTCAAGACCACCATCCTTGATGTTGCCGGAGGATGCCTTGGAGCTCACCGCAGGGCAAAGAAGAATTTTGTCTCTCAAGGGACACTGGATACCATTGACCAGAGTCGCAGGGCCAGGCTGAATGGCAGAGCTGAGCTGTTCAGGGAGCTGAGGCGTGAAACTGTACGTGCACTGAAGGTGGACAAGGAGGCCTATGTGCGAGGAATCTGTGAGGGGGTAGAGCATCACCTGTGGACAGGTGATTCTCGTCCCGCTTACAGGGGAATTCGCGCATTACGTTCATCCAAGCCCATCCCTCGGAGCACTACAGTTCGAGCAGAGAGTGGTAGGCTCTTGACAGAGGAGTCTGAAGTGAAGGCCCGCTGGGCCGGTTACTTTGAGCGGTTGTACCAGGCTGATCCCCCAACTGTCGAGTTGGACGTCAAGGGTGTTAAAATCCCTGTTGCGGACCCTCGAATCAACTGTGGTCCACCTACGCTTGTGGAAACACGGGCTGCGGTGAACCAGTTGAAACGGGGCAAAGCTCCAGGGATCTGTGGCATCCATGCCGAACTTCTCAAGGCTGGTGGAAATGCTGCACTCGTGTCGTTGCATGCAGTTTTGTGCTCTGCCTGGAACACAGGCATCATCCCAACTCACTGGAAGAGGGGCCTTGTTGTCCCTCTCTGGAAAGGAAAGGGTGATCGCCAATACTGCAACAACTACTGAGGGGTGACGCTGCTCTCAGTGCCGGGCAAGGTCTTTGCTCGGATAATTCTCGATAGGGTTCGCCACCATCTGATTGAGCACCAGCGTCCAGAGTAGTCAGGCTTTACACCAAAGAGGTCAACGATTGACCGTATCCTTGCACTTCGTGTCCTCACCGAACGCAGACGAGAGTTTCGGCAGGGGCTGCTTGCAGCCTATGTTGAGCTCTGTAAGGTGTTCGATTCAGTGAATCGGGATGTCCTCTGGAGGATTCTTGGTCTTCATGGGGTGCCACCAAAACTGATCGATCTGATGTCTGAACTCTACTCTGGTACTGAGAGTGCTGTGAAGTGTGGTGGTACCATCTCTGACTTATTTCCAGTTGTTATTGGAGTTCGTCAGGGATGTGTACTTGCCCCCACACTTTTCAGCACTTGTATGGACTGGATTCTAGGGAGGATGTCGGAGAGATCAAGTTGCGGTGCGTCATTTGGGAATGTCAAGATCTCGGACCTTGACTTTGCAGATGATGCAGTCATCTTTGCGGAGACTTTAGACATCCTCTTGGGGGCCCTCGAGGTGCTGAATGAGGAGTCGGAGCCGTTGGGATTACGGGTTTCTTGGGTCAAAACTAAGATCCAGGCTTTCGGTGACATCTTGGATGCTGCTGTCCTGTCTGTGTCTGTTTGTGGTGAGGATGTTGAGGTCGTGGAGAGATTCACTTACCTTGGCAGTGATATTCATGTCTCTGCTGGCTGCGAGTCAGAGGTCAATAGACGTCTGGGTCGGGCCTGGGGAGTCATGGATTCACTGGATCATGGGGTGTGGCGCTGCCGGTACCTGTGCGGGAGGACGAAAGTCCGAGTCTTCAGGTCCTTGGTACTTCCAGTCTTGCTCTATGGGTGCGAGACTTGGACTCTGACCAAGGATCTGAGACGGAGACTTAATTCCTTTGGTACCAGGTCTCTTCAGAGAATCCTTGACTATCGCTGGTCGGATTTTGTGTCCAACGAGCGGTTGCTGAAAGAGACTCGGATGAGATTTGTTACCTGCATAGTCCGTGAGCGTCAGTTGCGGCTGTATGGACATGTGGCTCATTTTCCTGACTCTGATCCTGCTCACCAGATTCTCTCAGCGAGGGAGTCTCATGAGTGGAGGAGGCCAGTGGGTCGACCACGTGCCTCCTGGTTGCAACAGGTTGACCATCATCTCAAGGAGATGGGGATGGGCCTGGCATCTGCCTGGGGGATGGCCAGACGGAGGCCCCTGGAGTACCGGCGGAAAGTGGACGCAGCGACGTGCTGTTCTGGCACATGCTCCCATACCTGACCTGACCTGACCTGTTTATAATTATGCAATGCATGTATTTAGAACAATGAGATCATTATTACAATTTCCACCATCCACTTTCCATAATTGTCAAATAAAATACTTTCCCACTAAAGTGGTATGCCAAGGTGATAGATCATCAAGAGGTTAACCTCATTTTAATTGACTCTTCAGCGAAAAGAATATTGCTTTGGCTTCATGATGGATACTCATCCCATAATCTGCCAATACAGTATTATGTATATTTATAGTGTGAATTTTTTCCACAACAAAACAAACCAGAGCGAAGTCAAAGGCACGCCATCGCAAATCCCAACACTTCCCACCTAAAGAAAAATTGAAAGATGGCAAAACGTTCCACATAGTCACGACCCAATATCAAATTTTGAGTAAAAACAATCTCCTATTTTTATATCCACCACCGATGGTGGAAGGAGGTTATGTTTTCACCTCGGTGTGTCGGATACTTGAAAATCGAAGATTTTTCAAGTATATTGGTCAGTCGATTTTGTTATTCTGTCTCTCTGCCTGTCTGTCTGTCTGTCTGTCTGTTTGTCCGTTTGTCTGTTTGTCACCTCCATGTCACAATTTTAAACCAATCTTCACGAAACTTCACCACATGGTAGAGTTTGTCAAAAGGAAGAAGCCTATTGTTTTTGAGGACAGAAGATCAAAAGGTCAACAATGGCCAAAGGTGAATAACTTCGTTGAGATTTCTAAATTCCTCAAATTTCATCCGATTGAGTTGAAATTTGAAGAGACTTTAGATTTCAGGTCACGGAATTAAAGCAGCCAATTATTTTTGAGGTCAACATGTACCAA
>NC_140971.1:63753769-63773769 GCF_056783735.1 Eptatretus burgeri
GGGGCATACACCGGGACCAGTATACTGGTACTCATTTCGCCGACCTCGGAAGGATGACAGGCTGAGTCAACCCCCTGGTGTTAATTCAGCAGCTGAGCGGGATTCGAACTCGGGACACTGGGATCCCAAGCCGCCACCCTAACCACTAAGCCAACACCAGGCTTTGTATATATATAACCAGGCTATCCCAAGGTATATTTATTTGTCTCCCCTTTTAACCTGGAGGTTGATCAGCTCACTCATTGAACCTATAAAGATTTGTTCATTCTCAAATTCCTTCAATAGTTTAATTTTCTTTGCACAATAATCCCCATCTAAAATATTGACAAACAAAACATTTGAATCTTTATATTTTTTAAGATACCCCTTTTGTGCCATTACGAAATGATAAACTTCTCTTAATGCTCTTGTTTGGCCACTTCCTGAGCCACATATCATTTTGAGATTATAGTAAATTGTTTCAAATGTTTTCAGTTCATGCCGTGAAAATGAGGAAGTGTTTTTTGACACGGTCGTGCTGTGTGGTTTTAGACAGTCATGCTGTGAAAAATAGGAACTATTCTGTGAGACAAGGTCTCGTGTTTATATTTTATCTCAGAACACGAACTGAAAACATTTGAATCAAAACCATTTTAAGTATGTTTTGTAAATGATTCATACAATCGCCCAGTTATTTTCCAAGCTGTCATTTCCTGTGGCCGCACCCAATGCTTAGGTAATTTCCTTGTCGTTGCCTTATAAGTGATTCACCAGACAAAGTTTCTGCCAGACGGGATTTTCATTTTTACAACTGAGACATGGGCGATCTTTCTTCCGATGAAGACAAAAGCTTACTACAGAGTTGGTAAGTTTGTGTATGGTTTTCTCTTTGAATGATGAAGCAAATGATTATTAATTAAATCATGATAATTCTGATATATATATATTTTCCCTGATAGGGGATTGGAAGAAATTGAGTTTACATATCACGACGTGGTTCATGAAATTAATACTCTTATTGAAGAGATCAATGATTTTAGAAGAGAATTGAAAGACATTTACAATGAGTGGCACGAAGTCTTATCACGTCCTCTCATCTCGAAGGAATTAAACCAATGGTGAGACACGTGTGTGTCTGTCTTTCTACCTACCTCTCTCTGCTCTTATTGAAGAGATCAATGATTTATAATGACTGGTCTCTGATCTCGAATGAATTAAACCAATGGTGAGACACGTGTGTGTGTGTGTGTGTGTCTATGTGTGTCTATGTGTGTCTATGTGTGCGTATGTGTGTGTGTGTGCATGTGTGTGTGTGTGTGTGTGTGTGTGTGTGTGTGTGTGTGTGTGTGTGTGTGTGTGTGTGTGTGTGTGTGTGTGTGTGTGTTGCTTTCCCTGTCTGTTTGTATCTCTCTCTGTCTGTCTCTTCATCTATACCCTTGACTTATTATTTTTTTTTTCAGCACTATCACACAACATCAGCTGTTGAAGCAATCTTGTACAACACATGATTTTCTGGAGGTAAATGTTTCTGAATTATTATTAATATCACTCTCTCTTTAGAATGTCGTCTTATGTTGGTTGCATCATTAGTTTGGATGCGGTTTTGTCAGTACACTGGAATTCATTTTATTGACCTTGAAAGGATGACAGGCTGAGTCGGCCTCCTGGTGTGTTAATTCAGTGGTCAACGAGGCTGGTGTGTTAATTCAGTGGTCAACGAGGCTTGAACTTAGAACCAACAACAAGCTTACTCATATTACCATGTAATTATCTTTATAAAACCTAATTATTATCCACTTTTTGTTTCAAAACAGAATATGGTGTCTGAGTTTCGAAATCACAAGACATCTGAAGAAGATTGCTGGGAAAGATTATACATTCTCGCAAATGAATATTTAATATTTTCAATATTAATAAATTATATTTGTTTTGTTTACAATTACTTGATTCTGAATTTCAAGAAGAGGATCAAGACATGAACGACAGGGAGGGGTTGGGGGGTGGGGGGTGGGGAAGGGGCGTAGGTGCGCCCCCCCAACGCCCCATCCCCCCTCATCCCATCCCTCCCCTCCCCATGTGTGTGTGGGGGGAAGGGTGGGGGTGGGATGAGGGAGGTGGTGGGTCAAAGGTGGGGGCGCACAGGGGGATGAGGGGGTGGGGCTTGTGTGGGTGGGGTTTATGTGGGTGGGGCTTGTGTGGGTGGGGCTTGTGTGGGCGGGGCTTCAGTGGGACGGGTGTGTGTGGGTGGGGCTTGTGTGGCCGGCGCTTATGTGGACAGGGTTTATGTTGGCAGGCTTTATGTGGACAGGCTTTATGCGGGCACGGTTCATGTGGTTGGAGCTTGTGTGGGCAGGGTTTATGTGGGTAGGGTTTATGTGGGCAGGGTTTATGTGGACAGGGTTTATGTGGGCAGGGTGTATGTGGGTGGAGCTTGTGTGGGCAGGGTTTATGTGGGCAGGGTTTATGTGGGCGGAGCTTCGGTGGAGCTTATGTGGGAGGGGTGAATGTGGATGAGGCTTATGTGGATGAGGTTTGTGTGGATAAATGGATGGGTGGATGGGTGGATGAGTGGATGAGTGGAGCTTGTGTGGATGGGTGGATAATTTTTTAATTAAATAAACATGTTGTGTGTGGCGAACTAATTAACTAATCACTAATTATGTGAATATGATGAATATGGGTGGAGCATGCGTGGGGTTTGTGTGTGTGGAGCTTGTGTGGGGTGGAGTTTTTGTGTGTGTGGGGTTTGTAGGAGCTTGTGTGGGCGGAGTCAAAAAGGGGCGCAGTCAAAAAATTTCAATTTATTGGAGCTTGTGAGGGGTGTGTGTGTGGTGGGGTTTGTGTGGGGTTTGTGTGGGCGGGGCTTGTGTGGGCGGGGTTTGTGTGGGTGGAGTTAAAAAGGGGCGGAGTCAAAAAATTTCAATTTATCTTTGTCTTTTGTAATTCCTGTGAATAAAATGAACCTAAAATCTCTTCCCCTTCCAAATCATATATTTTATAAGTCCAAGGAACCGTATCTATTACATCAACAATTTTAAAAAGTTCTTTCGTCCATCATTCAGTAAAACCTTTTTCAAAATGAGATTTCCACCTATATATTCTTACGATATCACCAACTTTGAACTTAGGTTTTCTGACATTAATCTCTTTTTCATATTTTAATTTTGTAAATGTTTCTGATGGTTTCATATTTGTTGACGTGTGAATCGTGTCATTATACTTATCCACAATATCCTGAATAAAAGATGACCATTGTTGTGAACCGAGTTGTGTGAATTTTTTATATAGTCTCTCTTTTAAGGTACGATTAAAACGTTCAACAACAACTGCCTTCCCTTCATTAAAGGTAGTGTATAATGTAATACTGTTATTTTTTAGAAAATTCATAAATGTCTTGTTATAAAACTCTCTACCCTCATCAGTCCACAATTTTTTAGGTTTTTTCTTACTTTTATTAAATATCTGTTGAAAAGCTAACATAAGAATATTACCTGTTTTGTTTTTTAAAGGGACAACCCACGCATATCTACTCCTCAAATCAATAACGGTTAAAGCATACTTGTACCCCTTATCATTATTGAGTTCAATCAAATCAGCAGACCAGATATAATCTACTTCTTTGGAATAAACTTTCCTTCTCTGAAACTTTGTGAATATTGGTTTATGTAATTCATCAGCTAATTGCTCTTCAGTCTTAATGGCATCATTAGAGCCTATAAGTTTTTGAATTTCCAAGCCCAAGTTTCAATTTAGCACTGATCATCTTCTTCACAATGAACCGATCAACTTTTTCTCTCAAGGTTGGATTTTGTATCAGAGACAAATTATACAACATTTCTCTATCGGCTTCATGCTTTTCTTCCAACGTTGTGGTATTCCCATAATCAATATCGTGTCTTATGCACACTTCATCAACTCTATTGATAGGCTGACTCCAGGATTTAGGATTGTCTGCCTCATCTAATCTTTTATCCAAGTTTGTACCTGGACCACAGAAAGAATACCCTGGAAGATGTAATTCCCTGGTATTCCAGTAGTTGTAAATTTACTTCCTGATAAAAACTTTTGTATATCTCCTCCGAGTTTGCGTTTGGAGATAAATTGATTTTTTTTGAACCACACACCGAACATATACCTTTTTGTATAACCCTGTTATTTTTACTTTTAATATATGAAATATTTTTAGTATTAGTTTTCTTTTTACATTTGAGACAATAACTCATTTATTTATGTGAAAAATTCCTGCAGAGTGCAAAAACCTTTTTAGTTTCCAACATGCACATTTGGATCTTAATTTTTAAAACATAAAGAATCCTTAGAAATGCCTTCACTCTCTCCTCCATTTATTTAAGAAAAAACTTGAATTAAAATGAATAGCTTGTCGATGACAATAGTCTTGTCGAAAGTATTGCAAATAGACTTGTCAATTCTTTGTTTTCCTCCTCGGTGGGTTGAGTTATTTTCTGTAATACCACCAATCTTTTTTGAATCTCACTGGTTTCCATATTTTGATATTTATTTTGTCTCACTCTTTCCTCCCTCTCCTCCCTCTCTCTCTTCTCTCTTTCCTCCCTCTCTCTCTTCTCTCTCTTCTCTCTTTCCTCCTTCTCTTTCTTCTCCCTCTCCTCATTCTCTCTCTTCTCATTTTCCTCCTCTTCCCTCTCTTCTTCAACTCCTTCCTCATCCCTTACTATCCTTGAATCGCTTACACCCCATAGAATATTATACATATATTCATCAGGATTTCTTGTTATTCCTGTATCCAAAATAATTTTTTACAACAGGAAACCAATAAAATTTCTTTTGAATTTCTAAAAGAGCCTTACCTTTTCTTAACTTTATAATTTTTCATTATTTAACATTCTAATTAAATCTAAAGTTGTCGGTTTATCAACATCAGCATAATGCCAATCTTTTATTGAAAATACCTCATTCTTATGTTGTAGAACATATTTATTAAAATACCGAATACCCTTTTCTTGAAGGTATGCTTGAACACAGAAATGATAATTTTCTTGAAGCCTTCTTGCTGTCATTTATGTATTAGAAATATATGTTAAAATAATATTATGGCACGAAACACCTCCCCATCTTCCCATAGTTAAATCATTTTGTATTTCCTTACTTATTATATATAATCCTGTTTTTTCTGTTTTCATGAGATAAACAAGGGCAAAACCATTATTATATTTAACCTTATTAAATTCTTTTATTTGTTGTTTACTAATCGTGGACCCACAAAACTCATTCTCGATACCAAGTGGATAATATTCTTCCTTACGAGACTGATTTAATTGTTCCAGGTCTTCGAGGTTAATGTTAAATGACCAATTATACCCTAAATCATTCATATCATACCCCCATTGTTCTATTCTCATACAAACGATACGCCCTTCTTTATAAAAATTTATTTTAATTCGAACTGTGAATTCTGTATGACCTGGAGATAATATCAACACTTCTGTATCTTTGGAATACACAGCCGTTTTATTTAAGGATATATATTGTGATAAATCGCTTAATCTCACCAAGTCATTTGCGTCAGTCGGGCTTGGATAATTTTTTTAATTTAAAAGCATTTTTCATGTTAATATTTTTGGTTATATTATATTTCTATCGTTCAGCCTGTGCCTTTGTGTAATAATTTGATAAATCAATATCCAGTTCTTGAGATACACCAAAGATAGAACCATCTTTACCAACATAAGTCATTTATATTAGATTAAAAATAATATCATAAAATTTTTTATTTTTGTTGAGTTGAAATAACACATATAGACATAATTGACCACAACACTTGGAATTTAATTCTTGGACTTGAAATGTTTGATAAACACCATTCTGTAAGAATTTTATGACTTCAACAGGTGGTGGAAGACCAAAACTATCAAAATAATATTTGTCTTGACAATTAAAAATACAAACCCAATGAGAACCGTTCCCATTATTATCTTCTATGTTCATAATAATATTCTTTGTATGTTTCGGCACATATTTGTTAATTCATCTCTCATACAAATAACCACATTATGAATTTTTAATTTCTTACAATATTTGTCAAGTTGTAAATTTGATGTTGTATTCTTTCCAAATTTTTCCAACCACTCATCAATGCTCATTTATTTATTAGAAAGATATAATCCATTACCTCTTTTCGTTAATTTTACACCTGCTTGTGCTATAGAAGAAAGCATATCTCCAACTAGCAATCTCGCTTTATCAGACAGACCTTCAAGTTTTTCAGCAAAATCTACAATTACACCACTTCCACTAATTTGTTTCTCCAACTCTTTGTTATGTCTTTCCAATTCTTTTTGAGCGTGGAGTTGAGCCTTCCTTTCGTTGGCAGTTTTCACCGCTGTTGAAATACCACCCGTCAATGCTCCAACCGCACTTAAACCAGCAAATAAAGGAATTAGAAATGGGAGAAATCCTCCACTCGTCTCTCTTATTGAATATTTTTTCAACATTGGTTTTGTCATTTTAATTTTAAGTGAGCCAGTGTTATTCAAGATTTTAACCTGTTCTCTTGTGAGCAAAACATCAATTCTTACTGCTCCTTTTCTCTGAATTGTATTAACGTTAATCGTACAAGGCTTTTGATTTTGAACACAATATGATAGTTTATGAAGATTGATTTGATTAACATATACCCCAGTTGGTACTCTGCCACTCATTTATTTAACAAAAAATTATGTGAGACTAATCATCACACCATTATCTGTATTAATCTGCAATTCTGTTTCTTCCAAAAGCAAACAATATGTATCAACTTCTTCACTCTCTCCTCTTTCAATGTATAGGGAAGTATCCACTCGATTAGACTTTATAGTTTCCTTTTGAGCGCTCAAGGCAAATGCATAGATTGTATACAAACTTTTAAATGCTGTCATATCCAAAATAGGTTCTTTATTTCCATTACTTTCACACACCTTTTGGTAAGACTTGTATGCTTCAGCAAAATCATTTTTTTCCCAATTAATTTCCAATCTATCTCATGGATAAAATGTTCCATCTAGAGAAACGCGAAGTTGTTTCACCTTAGCATTATCACTCAATGCATTATTCTTATCAGTCGCAGTATCACCATCTGGCTTTTTAAAAATGATCCACAGATATTCCAGAACACCCAAATTCCACGTGTAAGTAGTTTGATTGAGTTTAACGTGTTGACATCTTCTTTTGAGGTATGATACACTGAGTGGTTTCTTTGAGTTAAGTCTTCGATTCAACATCTCTTCTGTTTTAAGATTAGGAGTATATTCACTGATATACCAACTCATCTCCTCAATTACAAATTTATTCTGTTCACCAAAAGCACTACCAACACCAAAAAGCAATCGATTTTCATTATCATTCCTCTGTAGTTGAAATCTAATTTTAAGACCATACAGAACTTTATCATGATCACAAAATCCAAATATACCTTTAAGAGGAACTGCCACAGTAAAACTATTTTCTGCTTTTGTATCATCATTATACATTCCTTTCCTTTGTGTATATCCAGGGTCTGTGTTTGTTCCCGTTGACATATCAGGAATAAAACCTTCGACAGACCCCTTTCCCATTCTATCACTGAATGTATAGAGTGTAAATTTTATCATTTCAGATACAGCAGAGACATAATCAACCGCTTCAACTTATTGTGTTCCAATATACAAACGCACACTATCAAACATTTTCCAGAAGAAATCATTTACAAGTGTAGCATTTGTGTTATTCCCAGCTTTAGTGAATTTAAATTTACACAACAAGAAACTTTCGGAGAGATTCAAATAGGTTTGTTGATGATTTATTTCAAAACTTTTTGTACCATTCGTATTCCAGTCTGTTCCAGTTATTGCATTTACCTTGAAGTAATCTTCTTTTTTAGTGGAGTTTGAGATAATAATAGTATCATCCAAATCATAGATACTATCAATTGCTTCCATACTTGTATTTATTTAGGAAAAAAGATGTCAAAACTTTTGAAACCCTGATCCAAGTATTTGAATTATTTTCTGTCGTTCTTGGGGGGACAACTGAGTTTTGCCTTTCTTAATTTCTTTTATTGCTTGTAATTTATGAGATTCTTTCTGAGCATCTTTTATACTCTTTACAGCACCTGCGACATTTCCCACAGCAGAAGCAGTTGAACCAATTAGATCTTTATGTTTAAGAATAGTTGAACCAATACCCATGAGAGTATCAATTATCCCATCTCCTCTAAATTGATGTCCAACACCCCTTTGTCTCTTAGGTTTATAGTATCCTCTACCAAGATACATACCTTCACCCTTGTAGTATGGGGAAAGGAACATCCCATCCCCTGTAATTATTTTATATTTTCCCAACTCGTGTTTCCTCACAATAACCATCGTATTTATTTATTGGAAAACTTCACGTAGGTGAATTCTGATAGATATAACTTCTCCATTAAAAGAAATCACACGATTATCTTGGTCGGTTATCCTAAAATTTACTCTGTGTATGGTTTTTCCTGACACAGGTAGATAAACCAAATTTTTAGGTTCCATATTGAATTTATAACCAATTGGGGTTGAGTATGCGCTGAATGAAAATATTGTATTTGTTTTTTTTCCATCATTATAAGCACCATCAATCAAATCACAGTGAATTAACACAGAATTTATTCCTGAGGATATTTGAATGACATTATCACTGTAAAAAGTCCCATTAGTTTCAATCTTTTTTGAGGAGAAACCCAATAACTCTCTAAATGAATTATCAATTGTGAAATCAACCTTGTAGTTATTTTTAACTTTAATCGTTGATTTTGAAGTATGTTTTTGAATGTTTATAACAATATTTTTTGGTTCATCACCCTGTTCTTTCATAAGACGAGCAATTTCGGAAGATATTTGAGAAATCTCATATGCTCCGGGTGAGACTGTTATCGTTTTGTATCCACTTCCGGGATTATAACTAAACTTGTCATTTTTATCAGTTATATTAAATAAGGTATTATAAGTTTCCATGGACAATAAAGATGCCTCATATTCTTTTGTTGTGTCAAGTTGTAGTGGGTATGGGAATGAAGATGTGTGGTCGCTTGTTGTGAAATTGAAACTAAGGATTGTGCTTCTCATCTTATTTAATATGAGATAAAATGTCTTTATATTGAGATTTATTAATTATTTTCATGTTCATCAACTGGTCTAAAATGGCTGATGCTTCATTAAAACAATTGTTATTTCCAGCCTTCTTACTGCCGAACAACAACAACAGTCTATTAACTAATTGCGATGGGTCATTTGGAAGAAAACTAACACCTGAACCAAGGATACTTAAAGCCTGAATAATGTGTTTCTCCTTCTCATTCTTCCTACTTTTACCAGAAAGAATAACCTTATAATTTAGAGTGTTCAGCAGATCAATATATACTCTATCATCATTATTTTCCATATCCAATGGTTTATCAATATACTTTGATTCATCCCTCACAGTTGAACCTTGTCTTCCATCTTTTGTGAGAAGAAACATTAATCTCGGAGTTAGTTTAACAGGGGGTTGAGCAGAACCCAAGAACCTTAATTCATCATTAAATATCAATACCTTTTCTTGAACAAGATGAAATATTGCTGGTTGTTCTGTTGGAATGAGTCCTGCTTTGGTTTTTGAATCCGCTGAATATTCATTGTTTTGAACAGCATTCACAATATAATCAGGGGGTTGATTAATCTCTTCCAGTTGTTGAAATAATTCTTCATCATGATATTCTAATTCTCCAATATGCTCTAATTCTTCCTCCGTCATTTGACTGAAATCTTTTAACATTTGAAGCTTTCTGGGAGTATATTCTACTGTGGGAACTGTGGAAATATCTTTCATTTTTTCTTGGGAAGTTTTTAAAAGTGGTTTAAAAAATTTCTCTTGTTTTCTTTCAAATGCTTCTTCGCCCGTTAGTTTCTGTCTGCGTTTCTTCTTTATGTCTTCCTGTTGTTTTACAACTTTTGAAACCAAGTCTTGATGTTCCTTAAATCTTCTTGCTCTTTCTTTTGCATCCATTTATTTATTGTAAAATATCATTTAATGAATTGTAAAGATCAACAGGGAAATTTTCCTTTTCTTCATCATTCAAGTAGATGTGTTCAAATAAATCCTTTTCTTTAAATATTTCATCAAATTCTTTATTAACATTAATGCGAGTTGTAATTTCTTCTTCACTAATACTTGCATCTCTGCTTTTCATACGTTTGCGTTGAGTTTCTTCATCAACATCAAAACCGAATGATAAAATCTTCACTCCACTCAGATGTTTAATAATTTGTCTCGTTCCTTCTGGATTAGTTTCTAATATCCCAATACCACCAGATTTTAGTTTCCTTAACTCACTCTTACAATGTGAATATTTTGTTGGACCAAGAGAAACCTCCTCAAACATTTGGCCTTCATTCCTCAATCGCATATGTTCCTCCACTGAAATATAGTGATAATCTTCACCTTTTACTTCTCCAGGTCTTATTGCTCTAGTTGTTGTTGATACAATGTGTATCACGGGGTGTTTTTTAAGTAAATTTACAATATTCTCATTTGTACTACACAAGAACCTTGATTTATGAAAGTTTTTTCCAGAAGCAGATTTACCTACAAGATTTATAATAATAGTTGTCATTTATATATGTAATTGTTTATAAAACAAAAAATATATCCCTTAATATCTCATCTTGTTTCACAACAATATATTTATATTTTTCAGTCGTGTGCTTCATGTAATCCTCAAATTTCTTTTTACTACATAATGTAGAACAATTATCTCTCCAAAAATTATTGATATCTATTGAATTTAACTTGAATAAAATAAAAGTATTAGCATTGTTTCTGATGGAACGACGAGGAAGTTGAAAGTACGATTGACTAAGATAAATACAATTACAAGAAGAATGTCTCCCTCTTGTGTAGTAGCTGTCCATTACCGTTTGGTTTCTCTCATTAACACAATCATCAAAGATAACGAGGTTCTTTTTTGATTTATCCAAATCTTGGGGAGACGGTATATCATCCGTATTATCACTAAGAATACAAGTTATAGGATTTGATTTCTTTTTACATCTCTGTGTATCACAAAATAGTTGAATTATATCTTCAATGTTATAATCACTTAGGTTTTTTTGGCGTTTAAATAAACCGATTATATCTTCTTTTTGAAGACCAGCATTAAAACCTTGTGAGAGTAGTTGATACTCTGGTTGAAAACTCGACTTTGTGAAAATTATTAAATTATCATAATCTAAAAAGTTGGGAGTGAGGAGCATTTTTATAAGTAAGCAGGTTTTTCCACATCCACTTGAACCAACTATGAGACATCTTAATGAATTTGGGAGATTTTTATGGTTGTTAAATTTTATCTTATTTTCCCAAATAGGTAAAAAAATCATTCATTTATATATTTGAAAAACAGGTTATTTAATTTATTATTGGCTTTTTTAGAAACTCTATATTTTATCCTAAGTTCAGGTTTAATTTCAAGATAATCCATTATTTTATTTATACAATATCTTGTGTTGATATTTCCCTGAAAATTACATCCATGAATAATATACAACAACAATCCTTTGAACATTTCTCTTATACGTTCAGTTTCTTCCCTTGTAAGGAAAGGTGTGTTATCACCCTCATACTTTACATTCATTTCTCTAATCAATCTTGTAAAGTAATTCATTTTTGGTGCAAATCTAAAAGAATTATTTTCCTTTTTATATTTTTTATTATCATTAATCAGAAGATAATCACACAATATACATTGTTTATAGGCTTTTGACTCTGTGTTTAATCCCCGTCTTTCACACGCAGGACAATTCTCAAATTTGTCATATGGAGAATCAGAAAAGTCTAGCATATTTATAAAGTAAAACTTTACTTAAACTGAAATTCATCTATACTTTCAGTTGTATATTACCATCGATATCGATATCGATATACTTTTTTTCATTATCAGATTCAACGACAACATTTTTTATATTAAAGGTAATTTTAAAATGATCGTTAATTACTATTGAACGAAATGTCATTTCACCTGATATATTAACATCCTTTATTTCATCAGGATTTACATCTTTAGGGTTGTTGAAAAAAATACAAATTTCTCCTTGCATATTACAGATGGTCTTATCTTTTCTTTCTAAAGCTTCATCCATATGATTTTTGTTTTTTGATACTTTTTCTTGTTTCATTGCTTTTTCTAGTTTTGAATATATTACTAGAAGGAGAGGAGAAACTTTTGTTAGAGATACTTTAATTGATGTTCTACCAGGTATACTAAAAGCCCTTCCACTGAAGGAAATTGAAGAACTCATATTATTTTCCATAATAGTTTTTATCCAATAGTTGTTATATTTATCTTTGTTCAATTTTACATCCTTGACATATTTCTCACTATCTTTAACAAATGAAGAGATTGATTGAAACTTGTCTTTTGTGTCTTGAAACATTGTATTTATTAAGTGAAAAAGTTGGAGGATAAAATGGTTTTAAGCACAGATTCACCTGTAAAACAAACGAAATTTTCATCAAGAAAATTTTAGTTTAAGCAAAGATTTATTATATAAATATGGTGAATACAACATACTGCGATGTTTGTAATCACGAATATAAACATTATAGAAAACACCTCCGAACCAACAAACACACATTTAATCTGTTTCATAAAATATCTCCTCTTGAGTTGGAAAGAAAACATTGTGATATCTGTTCAAAGGATGTTTTGAAGAGTAGTTATAATAAACATCTTCAATCACAAAAACACAAGAAAAATGAGTTTAAAGTAAAGGGAGACTATTATATTGAAAACACTGATGGGGCATTTAAAGGGCATATAAAAATAAGGATTTTTCAATTTGGAGAACCCGGTCCATCATCAATAGCTGAATCAATTGAAATAGTGAAACCCGATGTTGAAAAATTTATTAAAAAGACATTAAAAGAAATGAAAACTTTAAAGTTTTATATGGGAGTGAAAATGAATATGAAAAGACAAGATGAAGAACAAACTCCTTATATGAGAACAGATCTTCATTTTATAACATCATTTCAAGATTTTTTGAATAGTGGGGTTTATGAAGAACTATCAAGACAAGAGGAGGATGTTGATAATACAGTAGTAGGAAGTGGATTCAATATTAAAAAAATCATCTTTTAGATATACACATTCTAAAAATCAAACCCTCTTAAAGCTTCTTCTTATATTGAATTACCAAAAGAAATAAAACTAAAGAAGGCAGTTGTTAATATTAAGAACAATGATAATAAATGTTTTCTCTGGTCTGTTCTTGCTCACTTACATCCACCAAAATGTAATTCAGAAAGAGTAAAACAATATATGAAATATGAGAATACCTTGGACATTAAAGATTTTAAATTCCCAATGCCACTAACAGATATTCCTAAATTTGAGAAAAAGAATAATCTTTCTATTAATGTATATGGATTAACGGATACAAACAAAGTTCAAATATTAAAAATTTCAAACAACTATAAAAATGAAGAAACACACATTGATCTTTTATATTTTAGTGTTGGAAAGAATTCACATTACACATACATCAATAATTTATCAAGATTAATCTCTTCTCAGGTATTCAGAACAGCAAACAAAATATATCCTTGTAAGCGATGTCTTAATTCATTTCATACAAAAGAACGATTAGAACAACATTCAAAATATTGTAGTAATCATAAATCAGCTGTAATTACAATGCCTAAACCTGGTGAAAAGATTTCTTTTGAAGATTATAATAAATCTATCATGCACCCATTTGTGATATACGCTGATTTTGAGTGTATCCTTAAAAAGATTAATACTGCTTCTCCTAATCCAAAAGAATCATATACAAATAAATATCAAAAACATATTCCTTGTGGTTTCTGTTATTATATCAAATCATCTGTTGGAGAAAAGTATAACAAACTTGAACATTATCGTGGAAAAAAAAAGCTTCACAAGAGTTTGTAAAACGATTAGAAAAGGATTGTATAAGACTCACTAAATTAATGAAAGAAACAAATGAACCGATGAAATTAACCAAAGAAGAAAAATGAGAATTTAGAAAGAACAATATCTGTCATATTTGTGAGGGGGAAATTAAGGAGTCTAAAGTTAGGGATCATTGTCATCTTACTGGTAAATATAGAGGTCCCGCTCATTCCTGTTGTAATCTTAATTATAAATTACCTTCTTTTATTCCAGTCTTTCTTCACAACAGCGCCAACTATGATACACATCTATTTATAAATGAACCTTCAAAAACACCAGGGAATATTTCTGCCATAACAAACACAAGTCAAAAGTATATTTCATCTACAAAAATGATATTCACAAAACCTATAACTCGTATTCGGTTTCTTGATTCTTACAAGTTTATGGGAACACCACTAGCCTTCCTCACATCAAATCTAAGCTCCACGGACTCTTTTCCAAATCTTAATTCATTCTTTCCAAAAGAGGAAATTCTCACTAAAGAGGAAATTCAGATTAAAGAGAGAATTCAAAGAAAAGAGGAAACTCTAATTAATGAAGAAATTCTAACTGAAGATGAAATTCTAATTATAAAGAAAATTCGAACAATGAATGAAATTCTAAGTAAAGAGGAAATTCTGATTAAAGATGAAATTCTGATTAAAGAAGGAATTCTTACGAGAGAGGAAATTCAAACAAGGAATGAAATTCAAAGTAAAGAGAAAATTCTTACAAGTAAGGGAATTTATCCTTATGATTATATGGATTCATTGATGAGATTTAAAGAAACACAACTTCCATCAAAAGAAAGTTTCTATAATAACCTTTATGAAGAAGAGATAAGTGATAAGGAATATAAACACGCACAAGAAATATGGAAATTATTTAAGATAAAGAACCTTGGAGAATATCATGATTTATATCTAAAAACAGATGTTTTATTGTTAGCTGATGTGTTTGAAGCTTATAGATCACTCTGTCATAATAAAAATTGTTATGGATTAGACCCTGCCCACTATTTCACAGCTCCTGGTTTAGCTTGGAGTGCAATGTTGAAAATGACAAAACAAGATATAGATTTAATCAGTGATGTTGATATGCTTTTGATGATTGAGAAGTCCAAGAGAGGTGGAATATCACAAGTATGTTCAAAAAGATATGCTAAAGCAAATAATAAATATCTTCCAAATTATGATAGTGAAAAAGATAGTAATTATTTGATGTATTTTGATGCTAATAATTTGTATGGATGGGCAATGTCTCAATCTCTGCCTTATGGTAAATTAGAGTGGGTGGAAGAAAAGGATTATGAAAAGGCTTTGATGAATATTGTTATTTCTTCTCAAGAGGAATTGAATGACGAAGAAGAAGGTTATTATTTTGAAGTTGATTTGAGGTACCCGAGTGATCTTCATAATAAGCATAAAGATCTTCGATTTGCATGTGAGAAAGAAACCCCAAAGAAAGAATGGTTAAGTGATTATCATAAAAGTTTTAATATTAAAGGTAAATCAACAGAAAAGTTATTAACAACATTCTATGATAAAGAGGGATATGCTTTGCATCAGAGAAGCTTAAAACAGTTTTTGAGAGAAGGATTGAGAGTAGCTAAAATTCATAGTTTTAAAATTTAAACAAAGTCCTTGGGTGAAAAAGTATATTCAATTCAATACAGATATGAGAGCAAATACAAAAGTAAAATTTGAAGGGGATTTTTATAAATTAATGAATAATGCTGTATTTGGAAAGACTATGGAAAATGTTAGAAACAGGCAAAACATTAGATTCGCAACATCTTGGAAAGAAGCTTCGAGATTGATAAATAAACCAAGTTTTGAGAGAGAAGAGGTGTTTTTCAGAGAACTTTTCTGCAATTCATATGAAAAAGGAAAGTATTGTAATGGATAAACCAATTTATATTGGAACAGCAGTTCTTTATTTATCAAAGATATTGATGTACGATTATTTGTATAATGACTTAAAGAAAGAGTATGGTGAAAATGTTTCATTGTTGTATATGGACACTGATAGTTTTATCCTAGATATAAAAACTGATGATGTTTATAAAGATATGAGGAAAAATATTGGAGTATATGATACAAGTAATTTCAGCAAGAAGAGTGAGTTATTTTCCAAGAAGAATGAAAAGGTTATTGGTAAGTTTAAGGATGAGTTGGGTGGAAAAGTAATGAGTGAGTTTATTGGATTGAGAGCAAAGGCATATGCTTATAAGTATGGTGATCAGATTGATAAGAGGTTAAAGGGAATAAAGAAATATGTAATAAAGAAATCAATAACTTTTAGAAATTATTATAATTGTTTGATGAATAAGAAAGAAGAATACAGGAAAATGAATACAATAAGAAGTTATAAACATAACATATATAGTGAAGAAGTAAATAAAAAGGCATTAGGAGCCTTTGATGATAAGAGATTTATTTTAGATAATGGAATAGATTGTGTTCCATATGGATATTGTATGATAGAGTGTATAAAATAGATTGCGTTTTAACGATGGGAAGATGGGTTAGGGTTTTTTAAGGGCTACCACTGGTTTTTCACAATATATAAATGGTTAAACCAAGTATTAATCAAACTAAAGAGTGGAGAAAATCTCAGTCTTGGTATATAAATGGAAAACATAATGAATGTGAAAAATATCAAATAAGTCTTATTGAAAAAATAACTAAAACAAAGGTAAATAAAACAAATAAGCGAATCAATTTAAAAAGTAGTAAGTTAGAGGATGTAAAGAAAAAATGAATATCCTTGAATGGACTGAAAACTTTGATGGTTATCAATTGAACAATGAAAAAACAATTTACTATAATCTCAAAATGATATGTGGCTCAGGAGGTGGTCAAACAAGAGCATTAAGAGAAGTTTATCATTTCGTAATGGCACAAAAGGGGTATCTTAAAAAATATAAAGATTCAAATGTTTTGTTTGTCAATATTTTAGATGGGGATTATTGTGCAAAGAAAAGTAAACTATTGAAGGAATTTGAGAATGAACAAATCTTTATAGGTTCAATGAGTGAGCTGATCAACCTCCAGGTTAAAAGGGGAGACAAATAAATATACCTTGGGATAGCCTGGTTATATATATATATATATATATATATATATATATATATATATATATATATATATATATATATATATATATATATATATATATATATATATATATATATATATATATATATATATATATATATATATATATATATATATATATATATATATATATATATATATACATATATATATATACATATATATATATATATATATATATATATATATATATATATATATATATATATATATATATATATATATATATATATATATATATATATACAAAGCCTGGTGTTGGCTTAGTGGTTAGGGTGGCAGCTTGGGATCCCAGTGTCCCGAGTTCGAATCCCGCTCAGCTGTTCAATTAATACCAGCTGGGGTTGACTCAGCCTGTCATCCTTCCGAGGTCGGCGAAATGAGTACCAGTATACTGGTCCCGGTGTATGCCCCGGTTAGAATAGGTGTACCATATCCCTGTGTTGTAAGAGGCATCCAGGAAGGGCATCCGACCATAAAACATTGCCTCACAAAAAGCCAAACCCCTGCACAGCAGGGAAAAACGGATAAAAAGGGGGTTTATTTTTAGGAAAAAAAAAAAGGGAATCGCTGAAAATCCCCCATTCATTTACATGGGGAAAAGTGAGCTAGAACCAGTATATTCACCCTACTGGCGTCGCTCTCATCCAAGATTTCACGAAAGCTGGTCGAACAAGAGATGAGGCTCAAGTGCAGTACCTTGTTCAAGTGATGGAGGATGACCGACGGAAATACCCAAAGGCCTCAAAGGAAACTTTGATTTTATAAAGGCATATTATTTACTTTTCAGGATAATTTTTTTTAATTGTTTTCATCAAAAGAGATTTTCATTTTAATTTAGCCATGTTGTACTAATGGAGAAGGATGTCAAGTGCCTGCGCAAGTCCTAAATATTATTTAATCTTAATAAAACTTGGAAGATTTTAGTTTTTCATGAAACCTCACCATTTGGAAGGTTCTGCAAACTTCTATTGCAAATTTGAATTTTTACCATAGTAGCTAAAAGCACCCTAATGTATGTATGTATATATATATATATATATATATATATATATATATATATATATATATATATATATATATATATATATATAATGAACAGATATATATCTCGCCCCTCCCTCTGCTCTATCTGCGATATGTCCCGCCCCCCAACCCCCCCATATTTCTGCAGGGCGCTCACAGTCCGCCAACAACCCCCTTCTGGTAAAACTACCTAAACAACAAATCACTGCTCACCTTCACTCCTTCATTCTTCTTTTTTCCCGACTTTGGAATAAACTCCCACACATTCTTCAATCCCATTTTTCCCTCCAGGCCTTTAAAACAGCCGTTCACCACCACTTGTTACCTTCCCCCATCCAAAACCTCGATCTTTTCTTCCCCTGTTAATCCACCCCAAACCCACCTCCTTCAAATTGCCTGCTTTCCTTCCTGAAATTCCCTGTAGTGTCCATCTTATATACCCCTTGCCCCATCCCTCTCCCTTCCACAGATCTCATGTCCCTGTTCCCTATTGTTTTCTCCTTCCTCTCCTGCCCCTCTTGTCTCATGCCCCCCTTGTTGTGTGTTGTGTGTTTGCTCTCATATGAGCCTTGACAATGTATACAAAAAGGCTCAAAAGAGCCACAAGTCCCAAAATACTCAAAATGCCCCAAAGACCCTTTAGACCCTCACACAATTTTAAACTCTTACAGTCTTACACCCTTCAGAGAGATTAGACAGCTTAGACCCTTGACCATTTAGGCCACTTGGACCTTTATAGATCACCAATATATTACAAATATATTGTATGTATGTGTATACATATATGCATATGTATATATATATATATATATATATATATATATATATATATATATATATATATATATATATATATATATATATATATATATATATATATATATATATACAGTGGGGAGAACAAGTATTTGATACACTGCCGATTTTGCAGGTTTTCCCACTTACAAAGCACGTAGAGGTCTGTAATTTTTATCATAGGTACACTTCAACTGTGAAAGACGAAGTCTCAAACAAAATTCCTGAAAATCACATTGTATGATTTTTAAATAATTAATTTGCATTTTATTGCATGAAATAAGTATTTGATCACCTACCAACCAGTAAGAATTCCAGCTCTCACAGACCTGTTAGTTTTGTCTTTAAGAAGCCCTCCCATTCTCCACTCATTACCTGTATTAACTGCACCTGTTTGAACTCGTTATCTGCATAAAAGACAGCTGTCCACATTCAATCAATCAGACTCCAACCTCTCCACAATGGGCAAGACCAGAGAGCTGTCTAAGGACATCAAGGACAAAATTGTAGACTTGCACAAGGCTGGGATGGGCTACAGGACAATAGGCAAGCAGCTTGGTGAGAAGGCAACAACTGTTGGCGCAATTATTAGAAAATGGAAGAAGTTCAACACAAGTCAATCTCCCTCGGTCTGGGGCTCCATGCAAGATCTCACCTCGTGGAGCCTCAATGATCATGAGAAAGGTGAGGCATCAGCCCAGAACTACACGGCAGGACCTGGTCAATGACCTGAAGAGAGCTGGGACCACAGTATCAAAGAAAACCATAAGTAACACACTACGCCGTCATGGATTAAAATCCTGCAGTGCACGCAAGGTCCCTCTGCTCAAGCCAGCGCATGTCCAGGCCCGTCTGAAGTTTGCCAATGACCATCTGGATGATCCAGAGGAGGAATGGGAGAAGGTCATGTGGTCTGAGACCAAAATAGAGCTTTTTGGGTTCAACTCCACTCGCCATGTTTGGAGGAAGAAGAAGGATGAGTACAACCCCAAGAACACCATCCCAATCGTGAAACCTGGAGGTGGAAACATCATTCTTTGGGGATGCTTTCCTGTAAAGGGGACAGGACGACTACACCGTATTGAGGGGAGGATGGATGGGGCCATGTATCACGAGATCTTAGCCAA
>NC_140971.1:63778769-63793769 GCF_056783735.1 Eptatretus burgeri
GTCTCGGCCCCAGGCCTACCTCATTCTTGAGGGGATTTCTTTTCCTTGGTTTTGGGTATGTGTTGTCGGCGCCGTCTGTGAAGTAGAATTGTATAAGTGTTGCCGTGTGCTCGGTAGTCGGAATTAGCTCTGCACTGTGTTTTCACTTTTATGTTTGCTTTTTGTGTAAATGGAATTGTGTTTTCTTTTTTGTGTGCATTTGGTGGAATTGTATTTGTGTGCTTCCCGTGTGCCGAGAATAAATGTGCTTTATTGTTGAACTGTTTCCCGCTTCGCTTCGTCTTTTCCCCCATTGAATCCCCATCTTGCTTCACGTAAAGGGTTGGTAGTGGGCTGAGTACGCCCGATAATTAATCGAACCGTCGAGGTCGACGATAACACCGCTCGGTTATTCTGATAGTACGGAACGGGTCGCTTAAGTGGCCCGTGTCCGAAGTCGACCTGCGGCGAGGTGCGATCGCCCGGTCTACCCTCCGCGTGGGTACTTAGGTAGTTCGAATTTGGCGAGCAACCCTATCCCACGCGGGGGCTGATTGGCTCGATCGCGGTGTGACCGAAAGGTCCACCCGTGACTGGTTCCCGGCGTTAGTCCGAGAGGGTCACGACTGGATTGTCCGTCCGGTGGGCGACGTGCCGCGATTCGAGTTACGTGGCCGTCGCACGCCGGCGGGCGCGAAGACCGCAACACTGGTGTCAGGTCGTGCGATACAAATCCATCGCCCTCCTCGCGGCACTGGTATCGGAGAACAGGGAAACAGGCTCTCCTGTCTCCGGCTAAATTCACGGGAATCGGTCCAGGGGTGAGAGAAGCGACCCCCGATTCCCTCCAAATTACGAGCGAGCGAAATTAACCCTTCACGAGAAGCAAGATGGCGTCTCAAGGCGAGCGGGTGCCGGGTGGATTAGGTATGTGTAATAGTAATGTAGAATCCATGGCTCAGGACGAGATCACCGTGCAAGAGAAACCCGTACCAGAAGGTTGGGAAAGGCATCGATGCAGTTCATCTGGTCGGTTTTTTTATTATAACCCCACCGCTAAATGTAGTCAGTGGGAGTGGCCAGGGCAGGTGACAATACAGCACGTTATGGAACTCGTGCAGAGCATAAATGGCAAACTGGATTACAGGAATGCCGAAATGAAAGAAAGGAACAACGAAATGAAGAGAAATACGCAACAAATGGAAAATAAAAAAATGGATGGAAACGCACTCGAAGCGAAAACCAAATGAAAGAAATGCGGGGTGAGATGCAGAGCATGGGCATAGGCCTGCAGGCAGGCATTATGGCAATGGCGAGGAGCGAAACGCGGACCACGGGCGAGAAAATGGCGCTGCCACGTGCTGGGACGAACGAGCTGGGGAGGAGTGGAACGAGTGTCAGGCCGGCGGTCGGGGCGGGCGAGAAAATAATTCGGGAGACGTGTAAGACGAGACACGAGGTAAAGAAGGTATTAGAAAAATTAAAAGAAAGCCAGGAGGAGACAGAGGAGGGATTGAAGGTCGAAACGGTGGAGTGTGAGAAAAGACTTCAAGACATGACGAAGAGAGTTGATAAGCTGGGACTGGAGGGAAAAACGGAGACAGAGGAACTGGGAAGACGGGTAGAAAACCACAAGCGCAAGCCGGAAGAACAGTTAGAAGCCAAAGCAAAGTCTGAGTGTGCGGAGATGAGAAAGGAATTGGAAAATAAAGTTTCTGAGTTACAGAAACACCAAAACAAAGAGAGGGAACTACAAAACGAACTGAGAGTGTTAAAAGAGGAAAGGAAGAGAACGGAAAATGAAACTTTAAGAAACCACACTGTACAGATCCAACAGCTGGAAGCGAAGGCCAGACTAAAGAATGAGGAACAAGAAAGAGTAATGAAGGAAGAACGAATGAGACAGGAGAAAGAAATCAGTCAGTTGAAAGAAATGACGAGATTGCAGAAGGAGGAACAAGAAAGACAGTGGAATAGAAAACTGAAAGAGTATGAATTTGAAACTGAACGACAAAAGGAAAAAAATAGGTTTGAATACGAGGAGAAAGTAAAGGAGCAAGGAATGAAGCAGGAAGGAGAAATCAGGAGATTGAAGGACACAACGAGATTGGAGAGGGAAGAACGAGAGGAACAATGGAATAGAAAACAAAAAGAACATGAATCTGAGGTTGACCAATTGAAAGAAAAGCTGAGGCTGGAGTACGAGATGGACAAAGAACAGCGAATGAAACACAAACAGGAGATTAACCAAATGAAGAAAACCATGAAACTGGAGAAGGAAGGACAGGAGAGGAAACGAAGAAGAGTAATTAGACAGCAGCAAATGAAACACAAAAAGGAGATTAACCAAATGAAGCAAACCATGAAACTGGAGAAGGAAGGACAGGAGAGGAAACGAGGAAGAGTCGTGAGAGAACAGCGAATGAAACACAGGAAGGAAATGAGCCAATTGAAAGAAACGATGAGATTGGAAAACAAAGAGAAGGAGGAACAGTGGGAGAGAAAACAACAACTCTATGAGTGTGAAATTGAACAACTAAAACGGAGGGAGAACGAACAGCTAATGGGGCTCAGAGAGAAAGAACGACTTAGATGGGAAGGAAAAAGGAACCAGGAAGAGACAGAAAAAAGGAACCAGGAGAGAAAATGTATAGAGACACGGGAGACAGAAAAAATTGAGGGAAGACTGCACGATGAAGACGGGGTGAGTGACGCGCACACACACACGGAGGTAGTGGAGGACAATGGGGGTGAGCTGGCGGACTGGGTAGAGACCCAGTGCGAGCACCTGGATGGCCTCCTCCAGGAACGAGGGGAGGGAGTATGCCCCCTTGAGGCGAGTCACGACCAGGTGAGTTCGGTCGTGCTTTGCGAGGTTGAGGGGACGGGTGCTGTGGACAGGTGCACGGAGAGCTTGGGGGGTGTAGAGGCCCCGGAGACCCTTGTGGGGACACGAATCCCCAGTGTAGTTGTCCCTGTGTGTGTGGTGCAAGGTGTGAGTGCGTCCCCGTGTGTGGAAGCGACCCCGTGTGTGAGTGGTGTGGTGGCGATGGTGCCGGAGTACGTGCTTCCCAGCACGCCGTGCGTGGGTGAGGAACCGTGTGTGAGTGAGGCCGTGTGTGTGAGTGAAACGGCCAGTATGAGTGAGGCACCACGTGTGAGTGGTGTGGTGGCGATGGTGCCGGAGTACGTGCTTCCCAGCACGCCGTGTGTGGATGAGGCACGGTGTGTGGATGAGGAACCGCGGTTGAGTGCCCCCGCGTGTGTGAGTGAGGCACGAGTGAATGGAGCACCACGTGTGAGTGGTATGGGTTATGCAAGGGAGACCGTGTGTGTGAGAGAGCGGTATGAGAGGGAGATGTCGGTTGGCATGCGGGAGCACGCAGCCGCGTCTCCCCGTGTGAATGTGATGGTGTGGACTGTGTGCGTCGTGACACGCAGGTATGCGTGTGTGGAATGGCGACGGAGACGGCGACAGAGGAGAGAAAGCCGAGTAGCGGCTGTAGTTGTTTCGAGGACCGTGCCGGGTTCACCCAGCAGTGAGCACGCGGTTCGTGCTGTGCAACGCACGAGACCACCACGTGCTCGCTTGCGAGAGTGAAGTCCCGGTCCGGAAACGCACGCGGTGGATTTGCCGATCCCGCGGACGGACAAAGTTTAGGCAGGTAAATGGATTTGGACCGGACGGGTTCTCCACGCGATCGTGTGTGTTAAGCTCCAACGGGCAAAGCACATGTGTTCGCGTGGGGAACCCTCGAGACGTGTGGCTTGTGTTTTTTTTATGCGCACGGTGACGTCATGGCTGCACGTGGGGTTGGAATCCGGCAGGAGGGGTATCTCTGCCGGATGGTCCCGTCCAAGGAGGGACGAGGAACACGTGCAGCTGCATGACGTCACGGGCAGGTGCAAAGTGCGCGAGCTCTGAGTTGCCGCGCAGGTGCTGGGCATGAAAAAAAAAAAAAAAAAGGGAAAAACAAGCCTCACTTTCGGGTGTACAGGATTCCCCTGGGCACAGGATGAAAACTAGTTAGGGGGAAGGGTTAGCTTAGTTAGACCGACTTCATGGGGCAGGGGTAAGTCCTCATGGAGTCCGTGGAATGGATTAGTTAGAGGGATTTAGTGAGATTTAGGTTGGGAAATAAAATGATTTATTGGAGACAGTGACAGACTGAGGATGTGTAGAGGGGACGTAGCTTAGCTACGTAGTGTTAAAAGGAACGTGCTACTAGTTTAAGGGACGACGTGGGAGCACGAGTTAGTTAGGGGATGTAGTTAGGAGGATGGCAGAGTTCAGCGGTGTGTGTGTTGAAGAGTTGTTGGTGAGTGAAGTGGAAGCATGTGCTTGGTGAGTGAGTGAGGCCAGCGGGTCTGTGTGTATGGAGTGAATGGGGAATGCATGGTGCGATGAGTGATTGGGGGGAGGAGTGACTCCCGCCCAAGGGACCCCGGGGTCAGTATAAAGTGAGTTAGCTGGGTTAGTCAAATTGAAAAATGGAGGTTGTTTTGCTGTTGGTGGGAATGTAGGCTCGAAACCCATTTGGAGGGGTGCAGGAGCCCTGTTGACGGGCTTGGGAGCGTGGCTGCGAAAGGTGAGTATCGCTGAGAGGGTACCCCGGGCACCAGGCTAGTCGGCCGCGGTAGGCCAAGGGCCCATGGGGGGCCGGGATAGAGTAGTGGGCACGGGTGCGCCTGCTTGGTGCGGGGGCCCGGGGCGCCATTAGCCGCGTGGGCAGTGCAGTGGGCACGGGTGACCCTCGGAAAGGGGCCCGGGAGGCCGGCCTGCCACGTGTGCGTTTCAGGGGAGGTGCCATGGGGGGCACTCCCCGGTGTTAGGGAGCTGGTAGGCTCGGAGGCAGTGTAGTGCCCGGGGGTGCCATAGCGGGAGAATCGGCAGAGGGTCGTGCCTGCCAAAGTGAGCCACGTGTCCCAGCCAGGAGACCGTGTGAGGGCACGGAGAGAAAATTGGGGGGCGAGGCCCGAAATTGTAAGGACACCAACACAGGCGACGGGAATCTGGGTTGTTAGAACCAATAGTTTAAGCGAGAGGCGCTTGTTGAAAGCCCCGGGGTAGTTTAACAGTTAAATGGTTAGGGTAGATTAGGAGATGTACCCCTCCGCACCATCCATCCCCTCGCTGTCGTTGTGGGCCGCTGGACCCACTTGGTGTTAAGATCGCCGAACTCTGGGGAGGCCATTCTGAGGCTTCGTTGGGCCTCGACACAGGACGTTAGCTCTCCCTTATTCCCCTCCGGGAAGGGAACGTAGGGGTTGGGAGTAGGCTAGGTGACAGGATAGGTTAGCCGAACAAGGACGATAAAGGGGTTAGAGGACGATTTATAGTGGGGGAGTAAACATAAAAACAACAGAAAAAAATTAAGTTGGGGCTAAATTGGGGTTTGACAAATTAAGGGAGTGGGTATGTACAGTGACAGGCAAAGGCGATAGGTTGGGAGGGAGACAGGTATGTAGGTCCGAGCCCGCCTTCCAAGTGGCCAGCACCACCGCACTCCCTCCACCAACCTCCACTGAACGGCAAAGGCTGGCCAACTTCATCGGCTGGCCGTGTTTTGCTTCAGGGCGGAGGCCGGCCAAGTTCATCGGCAGCTGTGTGCTGCAAGGCCTGTGCCGGCCAGTTCATCTGCCGGCTGTGTTTGCCTGCAGCGGCCTTCTTCTGCGGGCTGTGTTTGCCTGCCACCTTTGCCATGCCATGCCCACTGCCCACGTTCACCAGCCCCGTTCAATTTTTGCTTTGCCCCCCCCCCTGTTCATTTCCATGTGCGCCAGGATCTGAAAGCAACAGTTTGCAAGCTGCAAGAACTGCCCTGTTGGCAGCTACAACACGGGCCTGCAGTGGCGGCCCGTGCACCGTGTTTGTGTTCATGCATCCATTCGTTGTGCTCATTGCGTGTGCCACTTGAGCTGGCACGGAGACGTTTGTGCGGCCCATGCACCGTTGTGGTTCACTGAGTTCAGTTCAAAAGGGAAGGCCTTGGACTGCGTGTGAGCAGCCAGCCACGTTCCCTGTCACCTGCATTGTTTGAGCCAGAGACTGCATGCGGGCAGCCTGGCTCCCTGCTAACTGCTTTCTTTTGCAGAGTCAATGATCCTGGGCCATGGTTTAGTGTAAAATTTGTAAGTTAAGGTTAAGATGTACTGTACATATGAGTGCGCCCCGGCATGTATGTCTTAGCGCCGGCAATTTTATTTAAGTCGTCCGTATGAGTGAGTTTGTTTAGATAGTTACGCAGCCGTCAGGTTATTTATTTTGGGGACACGAATACCATGAATGTCGCACTCAGGGATCCGTAGGTAAAATGTACTAGGGGAAAACTACACATGATGGCACACGAAAATTTGACGACTCGGGACGAGTCTGTAAAAAGGGAAGGGGGTAGTGTTGTGGTTACCAGATTCGCAAACCACCATTCAGGTCCCTTAGGTGAGGTATCTCGGTAAGTGCATGTGTAGTTAGGCCCAAACCCGTTGTCTAGTGGGAATACATGTCATTTATACGTGCTGCGACTCTTCAGGATAGCCGTTTTCTTTTACTATCTTTATTTTGGACCAATCGCCACCATCACAACCACAACATCAACCACCGACCACAACCACCGCTTCACCACAACCGCCACGACCTTTACCGTCACAACTCGCCACCATCGCATCACCGTCATCTCGCGCCACTCATGGGCACCGATGCTGGACTCGTGTAGGGGCGCACGTTGAACAGCGTGTACAAAACCACGGATTTTCTGCTTCAAAACGGATCGAAAACGACACACGCCCACTTTTGCCGTCCAATCGGTGAGCGAGGGGCGACTGGCCCGCCCCAGGGCGATCGATATATGCAAATTTGTGGATCAAAGCCTTCACGCCCACTTTTTGTCGGGCCAATGGGGAGCCGAGATGAAAGGTCAAAGGGAGGGGGTCAAAGGCGAAGTTACGGGGGGATAAAAGGACGGTGTTCGTCAGTCAAAGGAGTCGTAAAAGTCGGAACGGGGAACGAAGGAGTCGTAAAAGTCGGAGCGAAAGAGTCAGCAGAACGAGAACGAGGAGTAGTAAAGGTCGGAACGAGGCGAAGGAGTCGGAACAGAGTCAAGACTTCGCGGGCGGTGGAGCTGCTCGTCGTGTGCGTTGAAGTCGGAACGGAGGGGACGAGCTGTGGAGAGGCGGCGACACCGGACGAGGGGGTGCTCGCGTCGTGCAGGGAGCTGCACCCCTGGGAGGCCGGCAGCGCGACCTGGCCGAGGTGGAGGCGCTCGTCGCGCACATAATAAAGATCCTCTATACCCCGAGCACCAGCAACCCCCTCCTGTTTCCCCCCGCGCTGAGATAGTGCGACCAAGGGGGCCCCGTTCCCACCCCCCTGCCAGGCACTGTCCACGAGGCCCGCGGGTTGCGGGGCCATCGCCGCTCCGCGTCTCATCACCAGACGGGTAGGCCCGACCAGGTCTCGGCCCCAGGCCTACCTCATTCTTGGGGGATTTCTTTTCCTTGGTTTTGGGTATGTGTTGTCGGCGCCGTCTGTGAAGTAGAATTGTATAAGTGTTGCCGTGTGCTCGGTAGTCGGAATTAGCTCTGCACTGTGTTTTCACTTTTATGTTTGCTTTTTGTGTAAATGGAATTGTGTTTTCTTTTTTGTGTGCATTTGGTGGAATTGTATTTGTGTGCTTCCCGTGTGCCGAGAATAAATGTGCTTTATTGTTGAACTGTTTCCCGCTCGCTTCGTCTTTTCCCCATTGAATCCCCATCTTGCTTCACGTAAAGGGTTGGTAGTGGGCTGAGTACGCCCGATAATTAATCGAACCGTCGAGGTCGACGATAACACCGCTCGGTTATTCTGATAGTACGGAACGGGTCGCTTAAGTGGCCCGTGTCCGAAGTCGACCTGCGGCGAGGTGCGATCGCCCGGTCTACCCTCCGCGTGGGTACTTAGGTAGTTCGAATTTGGCGAGCAACCCTATCCCACGCGGGGCTGATTGGCTCGATCGCGGTGTGACCGAAAGGTCCACCCGTGACTGGTTCCCGGCGTTAGTCCGAGAGGGTCACGACTGGATTGTCCGTCCGGTGGGCGACGTGCCGCGATTCGAGTTACGTGGCCGTCGCACGCCGGCGGGCGCGAAGACCGCAACAATATATATATATATATATATATGTATATATATATATATATATATATATGTATATATATGTATATATATATATATATATATATATATATATATATATATATATATATATATATATATATATATATATATATATATATATATATATATATATATATATATATATATATATATATATATATATATATATATATATATATATATATATATATATATATATATATATATATATATATATATATATATATATATATATATATATATATATATATATATATATATATATATATATATATATATATGTATATATATATATATATGTATATATATATATATGTGTATATATATATATATATATGTATATATATATATATGTATATATATGTATATGTATATATATGTATATGTATATATATATATGTATATATATATGTATATATATATATATATGTGTATATATATGTATATATATATATATGTATATATATATATATGTATATATATATATATATATGTATATATATATATGTATATATATATATATGTATATATATATGTATGTATATATATATGTATATATATATATGTATATATATATATATGTATATATATATATATATATATATATATGTATATATATATATATGTATATATATATATATGTATGTATATATATGTATATATATTGTTGCGGATTTCGCGCCCGCCGGCGTGCTGACGGCCACGTAACTCGAATCGCGGCACGTCGCCCACCGGACGGACAATCCAGTCGTGACCCTCTCGGACTAACGCCGGGAACCAGTCACGGGTGGACCTTTCGGTCTCACCGCGATCGAGCCAATCAGCCCCCGCGTGGGATAGGGTTGCTCGCCAAATTCGAACTACCTAAGTACCCACGCGGAGGGTAGACCGGGCGATCGCACCTCGCCGCAGGTCGACTTCGGACACGGGCCACTTAAGCGACCCGGTCCGTACTATCAGAATAACCGAGCGGTGTTATCGTCGACCTCGACGGTTCGATTATCGGGCGTACTCAGCCCACTACCAACCCTTTACGTGAAGCAAGATGAGGGTTCAATGGGGGAAAAGACGAAGCGAAGCGGGAGAACAGTTCAACAATAAAGCACATTTATTCGCGGCACACGGGAAGCACACAAATACAATTCCACCAAATGCACACAAAAAAAGAAAACACAATTCCATTTACACAAAAAGCAAACATAAAAGTGAAAACACAGTGCAGAGCTAATACCGACTACCGAGCACACGGCAACACTTATACAATTCTACTTCACAGACGGCGCCGACAACACATACCCAAAACCAAGGAAAAGAAATACCCTCAAGAATGAGGCAGGCCTGAGGCCGAGACCGGGTCGGGCCTACCCGTCTGGTGATGAGACGCGGAGCGGCGATGGCCCCGCAACCCGCGGGCCTCGTGGACAGTGCCTGGCAGGGGTGGGAACGGGGCCCCCTTGGTCGCACTATCTCAGCGCGGGGGAAACAGGAGGGGTTGCTGATGCTCGGGGTATAGAGGATCTTTATTATCCCTGGTGTGCGTCTCCACCTCGGCCAGGTCGCGCTGCCGGCCTCCCTCGGGCGTGCAGCTCCTGGCACCGACGCGAGCACCCCCTCGTCCGGCTCTCTTCAGCTTCTCCAGCCACTGCAGGCTTCGGGCTCCAGACTTCTTTCGTTCTCGTTTGCGACTCTCTCCTTCCTGTTCTCCTTCTTGTTCCGACTCCTTCTCGTTCCGACTCCTTCTCGTTCTCGTTTGCGACTCTCTCTTCTGACTCCTTCTTGTTCCGACTCCTTCTCGTTCTCCTTTTGCGACCCTCTGGTGACTGACGAACACCGTCCTTTTATCCCCCCGTAACTTCGCCTTTGACCCCCTCCCTTTGACCTTTCACCTCGCTCCCCATTGGCCCGACAAAAAGTGGGCGTGAAGGCTTTTTGATCCACAAATTTGCATATATCGATCGTTCTGGAGGCGGGGCCAAATCGCCCCTCGCTCACCGATTGGACGGCAAAAAGTGGGCGTGTGTCGTTTTTGATCCGTTTTTGAAGCACAAAATCCGTGATTTTGTACACGCTGTTCGACGCGCGTTCTGCATGAGTCCAACACCGGTACCCACAGCGGGGCAAGAACGGTGGCGATGCTACGGTGGCGAGGTGTGCGTGAAGGTCGTGGCGGTTGTGGTGAAGCGGTGGTTGTGGTCGGTGGTTGATGTTGTGGTTGTGATCATGGCGGTTGGTCCAAAATAAAGATAGTAAAAGAAAAACGGCTATCCTGAAGAGTCGCAGCTCGCATAAATGACATGTATTCCCACTAGACAACGGGTTCGGGCCTAACTACACATGTACTTACCGAGATACCTCACCTAAGGGACCTGAATGGTGGTTTGCGAATCTGGTAACCACAACACTACCCCCTTCCCTTTTTACAGACTCGTCCCGAGTCGTCAAATTTTCGTGTGCCATCATGTGTAGTTTTCCCCTAGTACACTTTACCTATGGATCCCTGAGTGCGACATTCATGGTATTCGTGTCCCCAAAATAAATAACCTAAGGGCTGCGTAACTATCTAAACAAACTCACTCACACGGACGACTTAAATAAAATTGCCGGCGCTAAGACAAACATGCCGGGGGCGCACTCATATTTACAGTACATCTTAACCTTAACTTACAAATTTTACACTAAACCATGGCCCAGGATCATTGAACTCTGCAAAAGAAAAGCAGTGAGCAGGGAGCCAGGCTGCCCACATGCAGTCTCTGACTCAAACAATGCAGGTGACAGGGAACGTGGCTGGCTGCTCACACGCAGTCCAAGGCCTTCCCTTTTGAACTGAACGCAGTGAACCACAACGGTGCATGGGCTGCACAAACGTAGTCTCCGTGCCAGCTCAAGCGGCACATGCAATGAGCACAACGAATGGATGCATGAATGGATGGACGCAAACACGGTGCACGGGCCGCCACTGCAGGCCCGTGTTGTAGCTGCCAACAGGGCAGTTCTTGCAGCTTGAAAACTGTTGCCTTGCGGATCCTGGCGCACATGGAAATGAACAGGGGGGGCAAAGCAAAAATTGAACGGGGCTGGTGAACGTGGGCAGTGGGCATGGCATGGCAAAGGTGAGCAGGCAAACACAGCCCGCAGAAGAAGGCCGCTGCAGGCAAACACAGCCCGCAGATGAACTGGCCGGCACAGGCCTTGAAGAAAACAGCCAGCAGATGAACTGGCCGGTACAGGCCTTGAAGCAAAACACGGCCAGCCGATGGCACAGGCCTTGCAGCAAAACAACAGCTGCCGATGAAGTTGGCCGGCCTCCGCCTTGAAGCAAAACACGGCCAGCCAATGAAGTTGGCCAGCCTTTGCCGTTCAATGGAGGTTGGTGGAGGGAGTGCGGTGGTGCTGGCCACTTGGAAGGCGGGCTCGGACCTACCTACCTGTCTCCCTCCCAACCTATCGCCTTTGCCTGTCACTGTACATACCCACTCCCTTAATTTGTGAAAAACCAATTTAGCCCCCACTTATTATTTTTTTTGTTGTTTTTATTTTTACTTCCCCACTATAAATCGTCCCCTAACCCCCTTTATCGTCCTTGTTCGGCTAACCTATTCTGTCACCTAGCCTACTCCCAACCCCTACGTTCCCTTCCCGGAGGGGAACAAGGGAGAGCTAACGTCCTGTGTCGAGGCCCAACTCAAGCCTCAGAATGGCCTCCCCAGAGTTCGGCGATCTTAACACCAAGTGGGTCCAGCGGCCCACAACGAGAGCGAGGGGATGGATGGTGCGGAGGGGTACATCTCCTAATCTACCCTAACCATTTAACTGTTAAACTACCCCGGGGCTTTCAACAAGCGCCTCTCGCTTAAACTATTGGTTCTAACAACCCAGATTCCCGTCGCCTGTGTTGGTGTCCTCACAATTTCGGGCCTCGCCCCCCAATTTTCTCTCCGTGCCCTCACACGGTCTCCTGGCTGGGACACGTGGCTCCCTCCGGCAGGCACGACCCTCTGCCGATTCTCCCGCTATGGCACCCCGGGCACTACACTGCCTCCGAGCCTACCAGCTCCCTAACACCGGGGAGTGCCCCCCATGGCACCTCCCCTGAAACGCACACGTGGCAGGCCGGCCTCCCGGGCCCCTTTCCGAGGGTCACCCGTGCCCACAACACTGCCCACGCGGCTAATGGCGCCCCGGGCCCCCGCACCAAGCAGGCGCACCCGTGCCCACTACTCTATCCCGGCCCCCCATGGGCCCATGGCCTACCGCGGCCGACTAGCCTGGTGCCCGGGGTACCCACTCAGCGATACTCACCTTTCGCAGCCACGCTCCCAAGCCCGTCAACAGGGCTCCTGCACCCCTCCAAATGGGTCTCGAGCCTACTTTCCCACCAACAACAAAACAACCTCCATTTTTCAATTTGACTAACCCCCTAACTCACTCTACACTGACCCCGGGGTCCCTTGGGCGGGAGTCACTCCTCCCCCCAATCACTCATCGCACCATGCATTCCCCATTCGCTCCATACACACAGACCCGCTGGCCTCACTCACTCACCAAGTACTCACCTCACAACTCACCAACAACTCTTCAACACACACACCGCTGAACTCTGCCATCCTCCTAACTACCTCCCCTAACTAACTCGTGCTCCCACGTCATCCCTTAAACTACAGCACGTTCCTTTTAACCTACGTAGCTAAGCTACGTCCCCTCTACACATCCTCAAGTCTGTCACTGTCTCCAAATCATTCATTTTATTTCCCAACCTAAATCTGGCTACAATCCCTCTACCTAATCCATTCCACGGACTCCATGAGGACTTACCCCTGCCCCATGAAGTCGGTCTAACTAAGCTAACCCTTCCCCCTAACTAGTTTTCATCCTGTGCCCAGGTCAAGGGGGTCTTCCACCCCTTGCCCAGGAATCCTGTACACCCGAAAGTGAGGCTTGCTTTTTTTTTTTTCATGCGCAGCACTTGCGCGGCAACTCAGAGCTCGCGCACTTTGCACCTGCCCGTGACGTCATGCAGCTGCACGTGTTCCTCGTCCCTCCTTGGACGGGACCATCCGGCAGAGATACCCCTCCTGCCGGATTCCAACCCCACGTGCAGCCATGACGTCACCGTGCGCATAAAAAAACAAGCCCCACGTCTCGAGGGGTTCCCCACGCGAACACATGTGCTTTGCCCGTTGGAGCTTAACACACATGATCGCGTGGAGAACCCGTCCGGTCCAAATCCATTTACCTGCCTAAACTTTGTCCGTCCGCGGGATCGGCAAATCCACCGCGTGCGTTTCCGGACCGGGACTTCACTCTCGCAAGCGAGCACGTGGTGGTCTCGTGCGTTGCACAGCACGAACCGCGTGCTCACTGCTGGGTGAACCCGGCACGGTCCTCGAAACTACAGCCGCTACTCGGCTTTCTCTCCTCTGTCGCCGTCTCCGTCGCCATTCCACACACGCATACCTGCGTGTCACGACGCACACAGTCCACACCATCACATTCACACGGGGAGACGCGGCTGCGTGCTCCCGCATGCCAACCGACATCTCCCTCTCATACCGCTCTCTCACACACACGGTCTCCCTGGCACACAGCGACCTTGCACACGGCCGTTCACTCACGCGTGCCTCACTACTCACACAAACCATACTACTCACACGTGGTGCTCCATTCACTCGCGCGGGGGCACTCACCCGCGGTGCCTCACCCACACACGCGAGGGCACTCAACCGCTGTGCCTCATCCACACACCGTGCCTCATCCACACACGGTTCCTCACCCACACACGCGGGGGCACTAACCCGCGGTGCCTCATCCACACTGGCCGTTTCACTCACACACACGGCCTCTTCCACACACGGTGCCTCATCCACACACGGCGTGCTGGGAAGCACGTACTCCGGCACCATCGCCACCACACCAATCACACACGGGGTCGCTTCCACACACGGGGACGCACTCACACCTTGCACCACACACACAGGGACAACCATACTGGGGATTCGTGTCCCCACAAGGGTCTCCGGGGCCTCTATACCCCCCAAGCTCTCCGTGCACCCGTCCACAGCACCCGTCCCCTCAACCTCGCAAAACACGACCGAACTCACCTGGTCGTGACTCGCCTTAAGGGGGCATACTCCCTCCCCTCGTTCCTGGTGGAGGCCATCCAGGTGCTCGCACCGGGTCCCTGCACGCTCCGCGAGCTCACCCCCCAATTTTCTCTCCGCTACCTCTGTGTGTGTGTGTGCGTCACTTACCCCGTCTTCCTCGTGTAGTCTCTCCTCTATGGTTCCCTTCCCGGCTACCGTCACTGCCAACTCTTCACCCTTTACCTCCCTTGTCTCAACTATTATTTCTGTTGTCGTCACCTCGTGTCTCGTCTCACACGTTTTGGTCTCCCCATTTAATTTTTCCCTTTCGGTCATCGTCACGACCCTCGCCCAACACGTTCCACGAATTATTTTTCACCCGCCTCCACCGCGGGCCTGTCAGCCGTTGCACCCCCACCCAGCTCGTTTGCTCCCCACACGTGGAGTCGCCATTCCCAGCTCCCTGGTCACGGCCTTCATGCCCGCCTGCAGGCATCGGCCCATGTTCTGCGTCTCACCCCGTAGTTCTTTCATTTCTTTTCTCATTTGCTGTGTATTCGCATCCATCGTCGTTTTCACTTCATTCATTTGCTTGTTCATGTCTTTCATTTCGTTTTTCATTTCATTTGTATTTGTATCCATCGTCGTTTTCACTTCATTCATTTGTTTGTTCATTGCCGCCAGCATGGCGCATAGCTGGGCCATGTTGGATGCACTCAGCTGAGCCGTTTCGGCAAGGGTTGGGGAAGGGTCTTGGTGGAGAGGGGGAGGGGAGGTGTCATACACCG
>NC_140971.1:63801269-63808769 GCF_056783735.1 Eptatretus burgeri
CATAATTTATCTGCTCAACAGTCCTATATCAGCAAATAACAACTTCCTGATTTGCAGCCTGTAAATTATCATTACAATGCTTGGACTATTTTGAGCGACAAATTTGGCCCCTGTTGTGACGGGTTGAAATCTCCTTTTGTTCTTTCCTTAAACCTCAGTCCAAAGCCCCATCATCAACACAAATGGCACATCAAAAGGTTTGGGACAGAAACGTGATTATATCTGGAGGAAATTTTGAAGTTATAACTGCAAAAATCTCACTGCATCTCATGGAGTGGGATATTGGTTGTACTTTCAAAACTAAAATTCCTTCTTCATTGCTGAGCACAAGCATTTAAAATATGCTGCCCTAATATAGATGTTGAAAACATATTTCTTTATGACACACAATGAAAATATAACGAGATCATGTTGCCGTAAGATATATGACGAGATCATGTTGCTAAGCAATATACGTATGATGAGATCAAAACAAGATCATGTTGCCTGCCATATGAGTTACTGTAAGACAAGGTGATGTCACCATACAATGTAAGATGAGACCATAAGGAGGTCATGTAAACACACGATAAATAAGATCATAACAAGTTAATTTTACCATTCGATATATGCTGAGGTCGTAACAAGATCCGGATGGTGGAGAGGTATCAAACTTGTCATTCATCTTTCTAATCTGATTCACAACCAGAAAATAAACTGTCAGATTCATGGCACTTCTTCCCGAGATACTCACAATTCCCTAAAGTACCTGACTGGATGACAATGTCAGGCTACAATATCGTTATGCAGATCTCCTCTGGGAATACCACTTGTGACTTTAGGTTTGCCATTGCCGTTATGCAGATCTCCTCCAGGAATACCATTTGTGGCTTTAGGTCTGCCATTGCCATTTTGCAGATCTCTGATAATACCATTTGTGGCTTTAGGTCTGCCATTGCCTGCCATTCACGAGCATTTGGCAGACCTCTTGCCTTCCTCTTCTTCCTCCTCCTCCTCCTCATTCTGCCTCTTACCACATGGCCCTCTTTCACAAACAACACCTTTCTCCCATCGGCCTCCTCCTCATTCTCCACTCTCCTCTCTCTCTCTCGTTCTCATTACTTCTTGTTGCACCATTTCCACAACCACCAATAGCACTTGATAGTTCCGACATCTATATCTTCCTGCTTCCAATGCAACTGAGAATGTACTCAGTGCATGCTGCATCATTCCCCAACATCCACACGAAGAGCAGCAGCCTGTAACAACCCCCACACCATAAAGTTTGCTGATGATGGAAGCACATCATACTTTACCCACAACAGGATGTTCAACAGTATTGGCTCCATCCTCCAAATCTCTTGACACTTCAATGTCCTCACCTACACACCCTCCCACCATACACCATGTCCAAGCCCCCTTGCTGTGCCTACACAACTGCCTTTGCACATCTCCTCTCTTCCACCTTTCTCACCTCCCTCTCAACCATCTTCTTCCTTTCTTTCACACGTGCTTTTCCTGATAGATGATGTTTTATCCACCACAAACTCTGCTTCCAGTACTGCGCCATTCCAATCACTGCCTCCTGTTGCAACCACTCCTCCATTACATCCACCTCAGCTCTTGCATTCTGATTCCAACTTGCCTTCTTTCCTGGGAGAGTATTCTTCAACACCAGATCCCTCGAAATGTATATATACATGTATATGAGGCCCCGTGAGGAGGAGTGATGTAAGCGACATTTTTTAATGATATGATGATGATAGGCTCAGATGATAGGGTAAGGGTTAAAATAGTGCTTCTTCTTCCTCTTCTTCTTCTTCTTCTTTATTCAGCTGCTCCCGTTAGGGGTGGCTACAGCGGATCGTCTGTTATGATCCGCATAATGATTTGGCACAGGTTTTACGCCGGATGCCCTTCCTGACGCAACCCTGGTCGCCTCTTACGACACAGGGATATGGTACACCTATTCCAACCGGGGCATACACCGGGCCCAGTACACTGGTACTCAGTTCGCCGACGTCGGAAGGATGACAGGCTGAGTCAACCTCCTGGTGTGTATTAATTCAAGCGGCCAACGTGGCTTGAACTCAGGACCTTTTTGGATCCCAAGCCGCAACCCTAACCACGATGCCAACACCAGGCTAAGGGTTAACATAGTGTTATATGGCATTAACTCCGAAATGGCCGATGTTTCCCTTACATCACTCCTCCTCGCGGCACCTCATATATATATATATATATATATATATATATATATATATATATATATATATATATATATATATATATATATATATATATATATATATATATGTATTTTAAAGGAAGATTATTTTCCTTTAAAAAAAAAAACGAAACAATATGGCTGCCACACCACATGAATGGTGACATGATAAGATTTTTTCTGTCAACCAAACTATCCCGAGATGAACCTCACAAATTTTCATACTGACTGAATGCAGCGTTCTTCGTGTCGAATTTTGACCAGGATACCACTTCTCCGATGACGTCATCGTCATATCACCCTTATTCAAAATGCAGAGCAATTAACAGGTCCCAAGTTACATAATGTCACGGGAGACTTCGTTACTGGAGGCAAAACAAGAGCAAGGATTGATTTTGAATGCATGCCCCCTACCGATGTGATATTTTCCTAAAGGGCATAACTGTGAAAAAGTGACGAAGCCTGATGGAGTACTGCTTTCTCCACTGGGCTGGTGCTCCCGCCTCAAACCTTTCTTGTCTTTACGCTGTGGAAACCAAGGCACTTAGTATCTTTGGTATATCCCGTGATGAAGCTGAGTCCTTGGGTCTCTCACTCTCTTACCGCAGGCAGGTCGGCGGTCTTCCTGTCTTCTACCGTCTCCTCTCTGGCATCGCCCCCCCCCCCAACCTGCTCTGTCTGCGTTCTGTACCCCCCATATTTCCGCAGGGCGCTCGAGGTCCCACTTCTGATAAAACTGCCAAAACCACGAATCACTGCTCACCTTCACTCTTTCATTCCTCTTTTTTCCCGCCTTTGGAATAAACTCCCACACTCTCTTCAATCTCACTCTTCCCTCTCGGTCTTCAAAACAGCTGTTCACCACCATCTCTTATCTTCCCCCATCCAAAACCACAATCTTTTCTCCCCCAGTTAATCCACCCCAAACCCACCTCCTTCAAATTGCCTGCTTTCCTTCCTGAAAGTCCCTGTAATGTCCATCTTGTATACCCCATGTTCCCCACCCATCCCTCTCCCTTCCACAGATCTTCTAATATCTGTTCCCCACTGTTTTGTCCTTCCCTCTACTGCCCCTTTTGTCGCATGCCCCCCTTGCTGTACGTTGTGTTTTCACTCTCATATGAGCCTCGACATTGTATACATTGTCCCTGTAGTGTCATGACCTGAAAGTCCCTGAGGTGTCCATCTTGTTTACCCCATGTACACTACCCCATCCCTCTCCCTTCCACAGATCTCCTAATGTCTCTGTTCCCCACTGTTTTGTGCTTTCCTCTCCTGGCCCTCTTGTCTCCTACTCCCTTTGTTGTATGTTCTGTGTGTTAGCTCTTATACGAGCCTCGACATTGCATATTAAAAATAAAAAAACGCCCCGAAACTCGAACTTGTTCTGCAAGTTATCATAATAAAGCCATTACATGTACAAAGTTTCCTTTGAATATGTTAAAGGTTATGGGGAAAACATTCTGAAAAACCACAGGTGGGACAGACGGATCAACGGACAGACAGCAGAGAGCAAACCGATTGTTTCCTCCGATGAAACCAGTAAGGGACTAATAAGAGGGGATACGTTTTTCAGTGGGATTAAACAGTGATAGAACCAGGAGCCATAGCCTGAAAGTAGAGAAGAGAAGAGTTAAGACAGTATTAAGGCAGGGGTCTTTCAATCAGAGAGCACTTAATGCATTAGATTGTCTCACTAGAAAGGTGTTGGTGACAGAAAGAGTAGATAGGTTTAAATTGGAATTACATCGGCACCTGGATGCATTGGAGATAGAATGGTGCAGGCACATTGACAGAACTTGCAGCTAGCTTTTATGTGGAGGGATGGTGGTTGCTGGGGTTGGTGCAGCACAGACAGGGATGATAGGCCGAGTGCCAAAGTTCTTTGTATATCCTGGAATAAAACGATGGCACTTCTTGAAATTTTATAATCTCGTTCTGAGAACTTTTTGAAAACCCCAAGTACTTTTGTTGTTTGGAAAATTCAGTCATCATGCTTCAAGCATGAGTGTCTGGGAGGATAGCATAGATACAGGCATACTTGCCTCTAAGCTGTCTCGCTTGGGATCGAATCTTTGCCCTGCTATAAATTGCCATCCTGTTGTTTCGTAGGCAGAGAAAGGTGGATACTGAAACTCTTTGATGGACGTTAAACTGGGTGCCCCGTCTGATAGCACGATTTCCACAAAAAAAGAGAATTAGTTGGTTGACGGTGAATATCCCAGTGTCCTTCGTAAAAAGCACGTGAGTCATCGCCGGCACCTTGAACAAATTAAAAATTGCTGTTACGTCATTTTGTGTTCATACATCATTTTGAAAATCCAGTATTCCTTGAAAAGCTTATCCTGCTTGCAAAGGTTGAACCTGTTCATTCATCAAGGTGACCAATTGAAACCTTGCACTGCATCACCAGCGCAGCCTTGCTTCCAGCAATGACACAAGCCTCGAGCCACAAGCTGCATACGAAAGAGTGAATTGAATCATATGAGTACATGTCATTCAAACCCAAGCCGATCCTACCACAAAAAATATTTACCTTGTAGTGGAAACCTGTCAACTGAGATAACAGTACTGATGTCTGAAAATTAGACCACTAATGGGCTCTTGCCTCAAAATGTTAAGATTTGTTGAGAAAAATAAAGCTAATCAATTAATTTTAGCATTCTCCATTCTGAAAAGACGGAAGAGATTATTGTAATCGGTCTGTTTGTCAGTATGGGTCCATCTCGTGTGTTATTTGGTGGTTCAGTTGGTAAAGAATTGTTGGGTTGCTCTCATTGGTGTTGGTTTCATTCCAATGCAAGTGCTCAGCAGAAACATCTGACCCCTTTGATAGGTGGAGTGTTAAATTTGAGCTTTGGAGTGTTCAGGAATTGTGAGCGCCCTGGTGTACCGTCAAGCATATGTGTTGTTGTTGTTGCTGTTGTTGTTAACGTTACATGAGGTGATGTACACTACATGGCCAAACGTATGTGGGCACATGCTCGTAAAACATCTCATTTCAAAATCATGGGCATTAATATGGAGTGGGGCCCCCCTTTGCTGCTATAACAGCCTCCACTCTTCTGGGAAGGCTTTCCACGAGATGCTGGAATATTGCTGTGGGGATTTGCTTCCATCCAGCCACAAGAGCATGAGTGAGGTTGGGCACTGATGTTGGGTGATTAGGTCTGGCTTGCAGTCAGTGTTCCAATTCATCCCAAATGTTTTTTGGTCGAGGTCAGGACTCTGTGCAGGCCAGTCAAGTTCTTCCACACCGAACTCGACAAACCATTTCTGCATGGATCTCACTTTGTGCACGGGGGTATTGTCATTCTGAAACAGGAAAGGGCCTTCGCCAAACTGTTTCCTCAAAGTTTGAAGCACAGAATCGTCTAGAATGTCATTGTATGCTGTGGAGTTAAGATTTCCCTTCGATGGAACGAAGAGGCCTAGCATGAACCATGAAAAACATCCTCAGACCATTATTTCTCCTCCACCAAACTTTACAGTAGGCACTATGCATTTGGGCAGGTCGCGTTCTCCCGGCATACGCCAAACCCAGAATCATCCGTCGGACTGCCAGACGGTGAAGTATGATTCATCACTCCAGAGAACGTGTTTCCACTGCTCCAGAGTCCAATGGTGGTTAGCTTCACATCACTTCAGCCAATGCTTAGCATTTCGCATGGTGATCTTAGGCTTGTCTGCAGCTGCTCGGCCTTGGAAACCCATTTCAACGAACAGTGTTTGTGCTGACGTTGCATCCAGAGTCAATTTGGAACTCGGTAGTGAGTGTTGCTCCCAACGACAGATGATTTTTCCGCACTACATGCTTCAGCACCCAGTGATCCCGTTCTGTGAGCTTGTGTAGCCTACCACTTCACAGCTGAGCTGTTGTTGCTCATCGTTGTTTCCGCTTCACAATAACAGCATATACAGTTCACTGGGGCAGCTCTAGTACCTGGGCAGAAATTTGACGAACTGACTTGCTTGAAAGGTATCATCCGATGACGGTGCCACGTTGAAAGTCACTGAGCTCTTCAGTATGGCCCATTCTACTGTCAGTTTGTCTATGGAGATTGCATGGCTGTCTGTTTTTTATTTTATACACCTGTCAGCAATGGGTGTGGCTGAAATAGCCAAATCCACTAATTAGAAGGGGTGTCCATATACTTTTGGCCACGCAGTGTATACACAGACAGGTTGTGTTTTTCACTCAACAGGCTCAGGAAGCAAAGGATCTGATTAAAAAGTGTTGTTTAAAAGTTTTAAGATTTTATAACATACTTTAATTGTTTTTCATTTAATGCTGAACTCTAAACCACTGTTTTCCATCAGTTACTCATTCCAAATTAGAGAAATTTCCTCAACAGTACCTGCCAATATGGGATTTTCGAAATGACGAAATCTGCCCCCAGAATGCTTTATGTGCATCAGTGGCCATTGGGGCATGCTAAAGTATGTATATCTGCGTGCAAGATAAGGATTGTTGGCTAAAATGGTGCACACAGCTGCTTGGTTCTCTCATATCTGAGAGAAAGGGGTATGCCTCTGCACAACAAAACAGTTGGAGAACTTTCTCAGCCTGCTGACAAGGCTGAAATTTTGCAGCCTCTCCACACTGCAGACTCCCTGTATGATATTGACAAGGTCCAAAGAACTGTGGATGGGAATGTGGTACTCAAACCCTCCAGAATCTCCACCAGTGAGTGGACATCAAACCTTGTGGGAGTGCATCCTGTAAACATGGAAGGCTTCATGATTTTTTTTGCAGGTTTGCAATTGGAAAGACAATGCTGTGCGTCATTACCAACAAAATAATGGTTACCAATGCTTCAACAAAGTTCATCTTCATGACGTGAAAACACACAAACCTTGTGCCAGCTATATTAATGTGATGGCCACAAGTATCAGGCAAACTTCCCTGAGGGAAACACCATGTTTGGTTTGGGTATATATACATATATATATATATATATATATATATATATATATATATATATATATATATATATATATATATATATATATATATATATATATATATATATATATATATATATATATATGTATATATATATATATATATATATATATATATATATATATATATATATATATATATATATATATATATATATATATATATATATATATATATGTATATATATATATATATATATATATATATATATATATATATATATATATATATATATATATATATATATATATATATATATATATATATATATATGTATATATACATATATATATATATATATATATATATATATATATATATATATATA
>NC_140971.1:63813769-63852769 GCF_056783735.1 Eptatretus burgeri
TTCTCAATGAAAAATGAATTTTCCCAACCCCCAAAAAATGACGGCGGCCGCACTATTTCCACGGTCGCCATACGGTGGCCTTGCGGTCTGTGTGACTACCTGCGGGCAGCGCAGGGTCGACGCATGGTTCCCCTACGCTCTCCGTGCACCTACGTACGGCCTCCGTGGCAGTCTGCATCGACCGTGCGTCCACCGTGCGCTACCACTAGAGATCGGAGTATAGGTGTTTGCCTATACAGTGGTGCCCCCAGAATCCCAATTTAATTCGTTCCAGGAGGCTGTTCGGATTGCAAAAAGTTCGGATTCCAAAAATATTTTCCCAATAAGAAATAATTGAGTGAATGAATCCATTCGTGCCCCAAAGAAAAACCACTTTCAAGACACTTTAAACTGAAATTCCCCATGTTTAAGGTAAAATAAGATGAGTAAATGACCTTCAGTGGCAGTGTATTGTATGTAAACTGGTACAATCACCACATCCAAAGGTCCACACAGGCTCGAGCTCCGTCCTGGGTTCCGATCGCTCGCGCACTCTGCGAGAGCGCTGCCCCCGGGGCAGCTCATCAAACATGATGCCCGCAGAACCACAATCACTTTCATCAAACGCATCGGGCTGACGTAATCATGGATATTCCAAATTACAACTGGTTTTGCTGTGAGATTCAATTCTTGCCCGACAGTCCATCACACCAAGTGATCGGATTGCTTTTTTGTTATTAATTAAAAACAAGATGATTAAAAAAACAAACATCACAAATGAAGGTGAAAACACGAGGTAAGGCCTAAGTAACATTTGGCTCGGCGGCCGGAGGGTCTACAAAATGTACGGGCACGAGCAATTATAAAGCGGCCGCAGTATTTCCACGGTCACACAATGTAGCAGTCACATATGTTTTTATTTTTCAGGTAGACGCACGGGGTATTTATAAATTGTGGAGACCGAAAACGTGGGGTTGCCGTACGGTCTTTGATTTGATGTTGCACGGTGACCTTAGGGCGTTCCTGCGGCGGCCATAGAATTTTCAATGTAGACGCAAGGTGTCCACAAGGCGACCGCAGGGGGGCCCTAAGACGAACGTGTGGCCAGACGGACGGTAACGAATGGGTTAATTATTTTTTTTACCCAGTTTTTTGGTTTCGGATTGTCGAATTTCTACGGCGAACATAGAAATGAAAAAAGTTATAACTCCGCGTTATAATTCCACGGTGACCTTACGGCCTGTAAAATATAGCCAAACGGCGTAGGGCCACCCTGAGGCCACCTCAGTTTCTCTGCGGCCGCCCCACGTTTCTGTCAATTCAGAGGGCGTACGGCCGCCGTATCCTCGCCGTAGAGCAAATGTGACTGAGGCCTAAAGTATCGATCGACACACGAGAGATGCTTTCACGAGGACTTCCACCGATGAACTGAATGAACAAAGCACGAAGATGCGGCTCGAACAGGTGGGGGAGACACGTGAACAAACATGAACGCTACGTTGTGTTCGGTTTTTTTTTAATGAATAAGGTTTTTAGGGCAAAATTTTCTCGAAAAAATTGTTCGGATTCCAATTTGTTCAAACAATGGGGCGTTCAGATTCTGGGGGCACCACAGTATATTCTAGTTATAGTATATTCAGTTATATATACTGGTATATTTTTATTTCGGTAAAAAAAAGAAATGGTATATATATATATATATATATATATATATATATATATATATATATATATATATATATATATATATATATATATATATATATATATATATATATATATATATATATATACCCATTCGTTACCGTCCGTCTGGCCGCACGTTCGCCTTAGGGCCCCCCTGCGGTCGCCTTGCGGGCACCTTGCGTCTGCCTTGAAAATTCTATGGCCGCCGCAGCGACGCCCTAAGGTCACCGTGTGACATCAAATCAAAGACCGTACGGCACCCCCACGTTTTCGGTCTCCACGATTTCTAAATACCCCTTGCGGCTACTCGAAAAATAAAAACATATGTGACTGCTACATCGTGTGACCGTGGAAATACTGCGCCCGCCGTATAATTGCTCGTGGCCGCAGATTTTGGAGACCCCACGGCCGCCTTGGCAAATGTGACCTCGGCCTAACTTCTATTAAAGATCGGTACCTTCCGTGTGTCGAAGGGAGCTGAAATTTTGCCTGCCGATGGACATCGAAGCCGTTACTCCGAAAAAATCACAGAATCTTCAGTCAAAATCCATTAGTGAAAATATAAATAAATGAAAAAAATGAAAATAAATGGAAAATCAAATGCAGGTGAGTGACCTGAGACAATGAGGGAGCACTGTTCGTGTACTTGCACTATGTGCTTACACACATGCTTACACTTACACTATGTGTGAGCATACCCCACTGGTATATATATACTAGTAAAGGTGCCCGTCTTCGACGGGCATCACTGGCAACATATGGTAAAAGACAGATAGTATGAATGTATTTTAAACAATATATTATATCATTTTTATCCATTGATTCTCATTCAAGTTTTCCACTTCGATGACATTACCACGTAGTTTAGTGACGACACAACGTGTACCATTCGTGACTTCCGGAGGATCCATAGAGCGCATTAAAATTACAGTGCACCCTACTTTAAAGTGATCCAAAAGGCTGGATCAGTTTCGTCTACATATTCATATCTTGTAGATTTTAGCTGGTCAGAAAAAGTCATGGTTTTGTGAAGAAACTACGGCACATGGAAAGTGCAAATTAGTCAGGTATGAACTCAACTGTTTTCTCCCCAAATGGAGCGTGATTCTATGAGCCGAACTCATCTTAGTGGTCCTCTAAAAAATGGGAAACATTTTTATTTCTTTTTTGTGCAATAATTCCTTCCATTTTGCAAATGGAGAACATGAACTGTTTAACTACCATAATCATGAAAACGAATTTTGAGGGGCCTCTTAAGGAAGACAATAATATAATTAGTATATGTGCCAAATCTTGTTTCATTTCATGCAGTAACAAAAATCTGATGGTGGAACAAAGAAAGGGGCGTGCCGAAATATTAATATAGATATATATACGTGTGTGTGTGTGTGTGTGTGTGTGTGTGTGTGTGTGTGTGTGTGTGTGTGTGTGTGTGTGTGTGTGTGTGTGTGTGTGTGTGTTTAAAAGGATATTTGATTTTCATCTATCACCATAGCCACCTGAGTACAAAAGGCATATATTTTAAAGGAGATTGACCATATTCTCATTGATGGTAACTGGAGGATGATCCAGAACTGCAAGGTCTACCAGAGAGCACAGTTCATCAATACCAACCGCAGGCTTGTTGTGGCAACTCTGAAGTTGCAACGTAAATAAAGGAGAATGGTGCCATCCCAGCCGAGGCTGGATGTTGGCAAACTCAAGGATGAGAGGGTAGCTGAGGAGTTTGCCAGCAGGCTGAGTGGCAATTTGGGGGGTTACTTTGGGAAATCCTGAAGAGTTGTGGAGTGCCTTTAAGACCACCATCCTTGATGTTGCCGATGGATGTCACGGAAGTCACCCAAGGGTGAAGAAGAATTTTGTCTCAAGGGACACTGGATACCATTGACCAGAGTCGCAGGGCCAGGCTGAATGGCAGAGCTGAGCTCTTCAGGGAGCTGAGGCATAAAACTGTATGTGTGCTGAGGGCAGACAAGGAGGCCTATCCGTGAAGAATCTGCGAGGGGGTATAGCATCACCTGTGGTCAAGTGATTCTTGTCTTCTTACAGGGAATTCGCACATTGCATTCCTCCAAGCCCATCCCTCGGTGTACTGCAGCTAGAGTGGAGGGTGGTAGGCTCTTGACAGAGGAGTCCGAAGTGAAGGCCTGCTGGGCCAGTTACTTTGAGTGGCTGTACCAGGCTGACACACCAGTTATTGAGTTTGATTATCTTTTTTATGTTGATTGCTCCAGTCACAGACTGAATCGCACAGGCTGTGGTGAACAGTTTGAAATGGGTAAAGCTCCTGGTGTCTGTGGCATCCATGCTGAACTTCTCAAGGATGGTGGAAATGCTGTACTCATGTCATTGCATGCAGTTCTATACTCTTCCTGGAACATAGGCATCGTCCCAACTCACTTGTTGTCCCTCTGTGGAAAGGGAAGGCTGATTGTCAAGACTGCAAAAGCTACTGAGGGGTCATGCTGCTCTCAGTGCCGGGCAAGGTCTTTGCACAAATAATTCTTCATCAGGTTTGCCACCACTTGCTTGAGCACTTGTGCCTAGAGCCAACAGGCTTCACACAAAAGAGGTCAACGATTGACCATATCATTGCTCTTCGGGTCCTCACCGAACGCAGGCAAGAGTTTTGGCTGGGGCTGATTGCAGCCAATGTTGATCTCTGCAAAGCTTTTGATTCAGTGAATCAGGATGCCCTCTGGAGGATTCTTGATCTTCATGGGGTGCCACCAAAACTGGTCAATGTGATGTCTGAACTATACTCTGGTAGTGAGAGTGCTGTGAGATGTGGTGATACCATCTCCGTCTTATTTCTAGTTGTCACTGTAGTTGCTCAGGGGTGTGTTGGCCCACAAATTTTCCAGCACTTGTATGGACTGGATTCTGGGAGGATGTTGGAGAGATCAAGCTGCAGTGTATCATTTGGGAATGTCAAGATCTCTGATGTTGATTTCATGAAGGATGCAGACATCTTTGTGGAGACACTCGATATCCTTTTGGGGGCCCTCGATGTGCTGAATGAGGAGTCAGAGCCACTGGGATTATGGGTTTCCTGGGTCAAAACGAAGATCCAGGCTTTCAATGACATCTTGGATGCTGCTATCTTGTCTGTACCTGTTTGTGTTGAGGATGCTCAGATGATGGAGAGATTTACTTACCTTGGCAGTGATATTCATGTCTCTGCTGGCTGTGAGCCAGAGGTCAATAGACATCTGGGTCGGGCCAAGGGAGTCATGGATTCACTGGATCATGGGGTGTGGTTTTGTCAATACCTGTGCAGGAGGATGAAACTCCTAGTCTTCAGGTCCTTTTTACTTCCTGTCTTGCTCGATGGATGTGAGACTTTGACTATGACCATGGATCTGAGACAGAGACTTAATTCCTTTGGTATCAGGTCTCTTCGGAGAATCATTGGCTGTCACTGGTCAGACTTCGTGCCCAATGAGCGATTGCTGACAGAGACTCAAATAAGATTTGTTACCTGCATCATCTGTGAGCATCAGCTGTGGCGATAAGGACATGTTGCTCGTTTTCGTGACGCTGATCTTGCTCACTAGATTCTCTCAGCAAGGGACCCTTGTAAGTGGAGAAGGCCAATGGGCCAACCACGTGCCCCTTGGTTGCATCAGGTTGATCATCATCTCAAGGAAATGGGGATGGGCCATGTATCTGACTGGGGGATGGCCAGATGGAGGCTCCTGGAGTATCGGTAGAAAGTGGATGCAGCAACACACTGCTCCGGCACATGTTCCCATACCTGACCGGATCTGACCTAGCCCCCCCCCCCCCCGCTAGCAGAAGTGAGTCAATGAAAGCGTACCTAACACCTGCGTGAAATGCCTCATTTGCATTCATGCATCATTTTGAAAATCCCATATTCTTTCAAAAAGCTACCCTGCTTGCAAAAGTGGAACCTGTTCAATCATCAAGGTAACCAATTGATACCTTACTGTATGTTTAGCGATTCCATGTATTTTAACTTCTTTGTTCTTTTCCATGCAACTGGATGCATATCCGAGTGAACGGGATGAAAGCGAATTGTAATTTCACATCATGTATCCATACCTCATCAGTTATATGTCCAAGAAAAGCAGTGGTTTGAATTAATCACATTTCTCTTCCATTTCAAATTCACAATCGCTATGAGTGCAGGTATCATGGCAGATCCCATGCTATGCAGGGATATATTAGTTACATGATGCCAATTGTGCTTTGGAAAAAAGAACTGAATGATTTTACGATTGTAATCAGCCGTCCTCTGTAATAAATGCGGCTGTGCACTTGTTCTCTGCTCCACTATGTTATTTTTCTGTCTTGGCTCTTACCTTTATCCTGGGCTAAAATAAAATTGCCTACCCTTCTGTATTGTGTGACTCTACCCTCCTGCTGTTAATGTGTTTCCTGTTGTACAGACCTGTGTTTTGTTATCGCTTGAGCATCATGTGTTCACATACTGTTTTATAGATTATAAAAAGCCCATGTACAATTTCAAGAGCCGTACAAGTCAGTGGTGCCACAGTTTGAGACTGGCACAGCCATTATTTATAAGCTGGTGTGAACCTTGTGAATGACCAGTTGAATGTGAAAAAATAAATAATTTACTATGGGACTCACTTGAGGGAAGAAAAATGGCATTACTGTGTTTACTGCATTGACGAAAGTAAAAATGTATGTCACCTATACATACTGTATATTTCAATCCAAGGTCAAGGCTCATGGAGGAGCTAGAACATAGAATGGATGAAGAAGTAACAGAACAAGAGGAACAGTAGAAAGAGAGGGGGGAAATACACCAACAGCAGGTTTGAGAAACAAAATAGTGGGAGAAGTTCACAAATAAGTGAGACGGCGAAGAATGAAGACTCAGGCAGGACACATGGGGTGGACAAGATGGCTACAGAAGCAAACTCTTTGCCTCGTTTGTTGCATATGATCAGTTTTGGAATGCCTTGATTGAAATCAGGATCAACAAGGGTTTTCTACTTCTGAAAGGCTTTATCTCGAGTGCACCATAAGCTTTGCCCTTTGACTGGACAGGGTCAGACAATACTGACTTCTGGAAATTAGAAACTGCAGTTCTTTTGGTTTGGAACACTGAGCAGGCTCAACCAAAAGGAAGCTTTGGCATGACCTGTCTGGTCCTCCGATCTGACCACAAAGCTCACGATGTTGGTATGTCAGGTTCAAACCTCACACACTGTGTTGGCTCATCAATACGGGACTTTTGGAATTATGTAATCCATCACAGAATGCTTGGTGCACATGTGCAGAACCACTTAGCAACAATGTTTATCTGGGCATGTGAAGGTGAATTGTGTGTGCGAGACAAGGATTCTTCCATAGAATGGCTCACAAAGCTTCTAAACGAAGTCAAAAAGCCTTGGAAAAAGTATCTGTGAGAAAGGGGTTTGTTGTCTCTGCACAATGAAAGAGTTGAAGAACTTTCTCAACTCACCAAAAAATTGATATCTTGCAGCCCTTACTGCAAATTCCCATCGACATGGAATGGTGCAAGGCCCAGACTGTGGACTTGTGTGTGCTATTCAAACCCTCGACCATCGCTACTTTGAATCTTGCAGGATGACCTCGTGTGAAAATGGCAGGCTTGGGATTTATTTAATGGACTCTGCATTTGGAAAGACAATGCCGTCAATATCAACATTAGGGTTGGGCACACATCGACTTTTTCTCTGTTGGCCCGTTGAAAGGAGTGGTTTTTTTATGGCCATTTTTCACGCTGATCACGAATCCGTTGAAATTTTTGACCTAGGATGATGTCTTAGGTTGGTAAAATGCAAAAAATCAAAATGGCCACTAAATTTACCCACTTTTCAAGTAAAATTTGATAATTATGGCTTACGAGGGCATGTAATAATATTACATGTCTTACTAAGACATCATCCTCGGTCAAAAATTTCAACGGATTCGTGATCAGCGTGAAAAATGGCCATAAAAAACCAGTCCTTTTAACGGGACAACAGAGAAAAAGTCGATGTGTGCCAAACCCTAATATTACATGCCCTCGTTAGCCATAATTATCAAATATTACCTGAAAAGTGGGTAAATTTGGTGGCCATTTTGAATTTCTGCATTTTACCAACCTAAGACATCATCCTATGTCAAAAAGTTCAACGGATTCGTGATCAGCATGAAATTTGGCCATAAAAAAACACCCCTTTCAAAAAAAGTATGGTTGTATGCCCAACCCTACCAACATTCAGGCAGACTTCCCAGAGAGAGACACCTTGTCTGGTTTTGTTGCTTATTAACACAGATTGGAAGGTCATATCTGGAGCTGATCAATTTACAGGGTAAGTTTAAAATGATATTTATGATCAATCATGTTTGGAGGTGCAAACTGTGAGGGCTGTTATAAATATATTGTTAATTTCCGATTTGCATCGAGGAACACAAAAACTATGGTTAACCATCTTGGAATTGCTGCTCTTTTGATTACATGCAGAACATTATATTTAAAAAATGACTATTTTACTTACAGATGCCATGCCCACAAAGACAGGCTAACGTGTCCAGCGAGTAGAGCCGAGTCACTGAAAATGCACATGCAGCGCATGTGTGAAAGGCCTCTTTCGCGTTCATATGACATTTTAAAGATGTTTTATTGTCTCCTACTTTCCTTGCAATCGATGTGAAGGTTCACTCTTGTCTCCTTATGTCCTTTTCCTCGATGCAGTACATGAATATATATTTACATACCAGCGACCCCATATTGAGCCCCAGGCACTGAATAAATAAGTGTGAACAAAGCTTGTTTATGATCCAATTATTCTGTATTTCATGGTTACGGAGGAGTTTGATTCAATATTGGTTTCAGGATTTTTTTTTCTGAAGTTTTGGAGGCTACCATGAACCTAAATTAAATAGGATTGAAAGTTTGGTAATGAGTTATTGAAGAACAAGTTGAGCATCAGAACACTTCTGTAAAGCACTTTGGATTTTTTTTTTTTTAATGAAGAGCAATATATGAAAATAAAATTAATTTATTTATTGAGATAATCAAATATACATACCTGGCATACTCAACCCAAACTAGGTGGATCTGCACCAGACACAAGACCCGAGGCCTGGATCATTTTGTGGTTCTATCTGGTATTACTGCATGGGAAAGGTTCCCCAGCATTTTTTTCCTTCCACAAGGAGTGATTTTAACTAATATTTAATGCAATGAAACAAATCAGAGATGAAACAGCAGCAACTAACATCTTAACTCCGAGGCAGCCCAAGAAAGACAAGACAAAACACCAAACTATGTCAGAAAACAGTGCCGTACACCAGGTATTATCTATCAGCAGGCCAGGTGGAGGAGAAAATGGGGGTAAAGTTGTAAAGGGGAAGTGGGGTGTACAAAATAAGAAAGTACTGCAAGTCGCATGGGATAATGGGTAAAATTAATTGTGAAGAAAGCAAGGGAATGGGGGGAAAAGGACAAGCTGGGATAGTATGCCTAAAGATGACAACCGCAGCATGGAGTCAGACATGCAGGTTTGTAGTCATGTTTCTTGATGTATTCTCCATGTAACTGGAGAAGAGGCATGCCAGATCACTGCCTACTCACTCTATTCCTGTCTTGGTACATGGCTCTCCTTTAGAGTTTCTCTCCACTTTTAGCTCAGAACTCCATCCACTCGTATCAAGTGTGTGTGTGTGTGTGTGTGTGTGTGTGTGTGTGTGTGTGTGTGTGTGTGTGTGTGTGTGTGTGTGTGTGTGTGTGTGTGTGTGTGTGTGTGTGTGTGTGTGTGTGTGTGTGTGTGTGTGTGTGTGAGAGAAAAGGAAGAATAACTGTCCCTCTCGCTCACATGTTATTCTTCCCCAAGAGAAGGACCACCAAGTTTGGCTGCTAGTGATCATCAAGTGCTGATGGTGGTCATGTTCAGTTAGCAAGAGGTTAAAAACCCCAAGTAGGTTCAGGGGGGACAGAATGAGATGATGCCGAGCTGTAAGCTACAACAATGAGATTGAAGAGAATGAGCTCGAACAGATAAGGGAAGGAAATGTCATAATCAGGAGCTAAAAGGAGATCAAAGGAGTGGAAGGAAGTCGAAAGGATGAGGTTAATAAGGTGCAAATGGATGAATAAGTATACTTTTGAGAGTTTGTGGATGACTAAGTGTGACTTGTTCGGGCTGAAGAGGATTTGGATGACTTTAAGCACAGCATGGAAATATGAGCACAGCAAGGTGACATGAAAGGCAAAAGAATATTATGTATGTACAATGTCGATATATCGCTTAGCATGAGGTGTAAAGACAGTCCATAGTTGGTGTGAACGTTGTCATACCTGAGATTGAATCATGGACAGGTTGTTACCTCGTTGAGAGAATGCTGATTCTCGAAACCCCATGCTTCGTCCTCTTGTTGGGAGATGCTCAGAATATCTTGAGATTCAGCTTCCGTTGTGTCACAGAGTCCTAAACTTGGATGTGGAAGTCCCTTGTAAAATTATGTATGCCTGATTATCTCGATGATGTTCATACCTGGAATTGATGTCAAACGATGATTTACGACAATCATGGTGGTTTTGATATTTGGATACAGACATTTTAGAGTTTTGTCATTCAGGTCTGTATTAGTTTTCTTTTTCAACTACAGTATATTATATATATTATATATTCTTATTGACCAAGGAAGAACCGTCACCATCATGAATGGATTATTCCTACCATTAAACACATCATGGTAAAATGTATTGCTTCACCTCCTTAGTTAAATTATACCAGTCCAGTGAATCTTATGCCTTCAACTGTATCTCCTTCAAGAGTGAAACAGTCCAAAGTTCACCAAAAAAAAATTGTTCCTCTTTTTGAGAAAAATGCAGAGGGATGGGGGTTGCGAGGAATTGAGAGAAATAAGTAAATAACCAATCATCAAAAGCACTACATGGTGAGTTTCCATCATGAAGTAGTGTCACGGCTTCTTGGCCTGGGACTCGCAGAATTTATGTGATGAAAACTATTGGAACTCTGTTGCATAATTGAATGAGCCATTCTGGAGTGTCCTAATCTAACGGAGAGCCAGGGCTCTGCTTTTCCTTCAAATTCTAATCATGGATGCCCTCATTAAGCTTTTCTCCGAGCTGGCTTTACCATCGTACTCGTATTTTAAAGGCATATTAATGACCGTTTGCAGGAAATTCATTAATTCGGTGACACAACACCTCTTTTCTTGAAGTGCTCTTCTGCTGGGATGAAAAACCCAATTTTAGTTTGGCACCAAATCGGATGGGCTTTCCACCAAATTGCAGGCCTCTGCCAGGGTGCGTGAGCAAAGCTTGTTGCAGAGGTTCTGCTATATTGGTGGATAAGGGAATTTCAGGAGATTAGAGTTATAAAATATGATGGTGTGATGTCATCATGTAGAATGATAAATATATTTTTTTAATTCATCAATGAAATGCATCCTGCAAGGTTATGTGTCATTTTCTTTGTAGCCCATCACTCTTCTCTCCAAGAATATTTGATCAAAAGATGATCACTTTACAATAACTTCACAGAGGAATAAAATGTCTGAGGTTAAAACTATCCGAGTTTCTGTCATCACCAATGTAAGACCATTTTACCATATGTTGGTTCCATAGTTGAGTTCCAAAGTTGAGACTATGTACCATAGTTGAGGCTCATGGAAGAGCTGGTACACTGAATGGATCAGGACGTAACAGACAAAAAAACAGGACGCAAAACACGAATGTGTGTGGGGTGGACAAGATGGATACAGAAGGAAACTCCAAGGAGGGAAAATTGGAAAATTGGAAAAAGGAGAACGGATTTGAGCTGGGGTTAACCAGGGTAGAAAAGATCATGGTTTTGGATTGGGCACGATCTGAGTCGGTGATTTGAATAGCTGTCTTGAAGACCTCGACGGATGAATGAGATTGAAGAGAATGTGGAAGTTGATTCCACAGGTGGGGAAAATATAGGAAGATTTTCAGCAAAATGTCACCGGTCATTTCATAACACTTCATCCCCACCCCTTTTAAGGGCTGTCTACCTATTACATAAGTAGGTTGGTGAGGGCCGAGGTACAAACATTCAAACTGCTTTTTGAAGTTTTTCTAAAGTTTATAAAAATTGTAAAATTGAGAGAACGATTGGAGGGAGTAAAAAGAAGGGGGTTGAGAGGAGATAAAAGTCAAGGGATCCCCCTTCCTTTTCTTTCAAGTCCTTACTTCTTGTGCTTTTGCTTGTATCTACCTTGTTCACACCCAATGTCTTCCTCCCCTCACTATCATTCTTGCCCTCAACCATTCTTATTCCTCCAGATGTTCCTTTATTGTGTCTCTCTACCTTGCTGTTAATGTGTTTCCCCCACTTTTCACTGTGTTTTGTTCTGTTATCTTCTGTGTTCTAGTCCTTCCACCAACCAACAATTCGTATACCAAAAAAGGAAAGGAAGAAAGAGGAAGAAGGATAAATTGAGCAAAAAAGAGTCGAGAGGGTAGAGGTGGTGGAGAAGGAGGGATACAAATTCCAACATTTGCATAAGTAATATGTGTATATTAATTTCTGCTTTCTTTCGACAGTATATAAGAGGAGGAGGATATTGGGACCATACTCTGTGCAGAGCGTTGGTGCTGCTTGAGCAGTCTCCTTGGCTAGTGGGCACAATCCTGGGCGGGTCACCACTCCGACACAGTATACCAGCAAGCTGGCAATCATGTTGCCGACCTTGGAAGGATGACAGGCTGAGTTAACCCCACCTGGTATTAATTCAACTTCTGAGCGGGATTTGAACTCAGGACCCTCGGATCCTAAGCCCACCACCCTAACCATTAAGCCAACAGCAGGCATGCTATGACAGACCAATCAGCCATCTCCCAATCATCAGCAAGGTTATGGATTCCATCATCGCTTCAGACATTAATTCCTTCCTCATTCTCCATTGGCCTGATTTTCGATCATCAATTTGGTTTCAGACCAGGTCACTCTACCCTGGATATGCTGCTTGTGCTCTCCCAACAATCGATGGGCGTACTCATTGCCAGACATGAAATCAGAGCCATATCTATTAAGCTCAAACCAAGCATACAATATCGAAGGCATCCAAAGGAATGGTGCAAACACAAAACGTTGTAACTTTTAAGGCACTGAACCAAAAACAGTTAATTAGATGCAATTAGGGCTAACATTTTACTATTTTTAAACATCACATCTTTATTAGTCTGTTGCTGATTTGAAGGGTCATCGTATCGCGTTTGTTTAATCATCGCCCAAAAGAAAATGTGGAGGCGTTTTCTTTTTTTTTTCCTGAATTCCACGAATAAAGAAAAGCTTTGTTATTTGCAATCCATTTTTATGGACACCCAGTCCATATCATGGAGATAATCAATCAGTTTTCATCGGACATTAATTCGATTTTTCTTTTTTTTTTCATTTGTCTCCAGCATTGTTCATTAATATTTCATGGTGTCTCCAGGAGATGTGGATTTCCAGGTTTATATGTCACGAAGAGTTCAATTATTTATTTTTGTTCCAATTATTTCTTTGTGAGATACAGGACTCAAACTTTTTCTCCTCTGATTGGTATGTATCTCAAATTGCTTGTTCGGGGCAGAAAAGGCAGAACTGTGATCGTTCAGGGCAAGGGATTTCAAGGCCACAACTCTACCTTCTCTTGCCCAGTGTTCGTTCCTTGAATCCCCAAGACTATCTCGCCCTGATAACCAGCAACTTCTCTCTTTTCTCATTTGTGGATTCTGTTTCATTTCTAATATGGAGCTTCCCGTTCCATATTAGAGGAAAAGTTAAGGACGGATTCAGATGAAACTTGGTGGACACTGTGTGTGTGTGTGTGTGTGTGTGTGTGTGTGTGTGTGTGTGTGTGTGTGTGTGTGTGTGTGTGTGTGTGTGTGTGTGTGTGTGTGTGTGTGTGTGTGTGTGTGTGTGTGTGTGTGTGTGTGTGTGTGTGTCAAAGAGGAATTGATTCGATTTTGGTGAAGATCCCAATCCGGATCTGGATATGAGAATTTTTGAATTTTTTAATGATTCTTCACAACTGAGAGATGGGGCCAAAAACGATATATCGCATGATATTTCAAAAATGTATTCGGCCACATATGTCCTCGTGGATCAGGCATTGTGTCGCAGAGGTATTCACGCTACCAAGTGCCCTTCTAGTTTTCTTTTATAATTGCTTTATTTTAAAAGGGAAAAAAATATGACGTCGAAATTTCCATTCAGCTTATTCTCTTCTGCAATGAAATTCGTATAGCAGGTATGTGTTTGGCTTGTTTAGCATTCGTATAGCATTCCCCTCTGTACCCCTGGCTCATGATGCAGTCATGATGCTGAAAACAAAGGTTCAAATTCTGCTTACCATGTGAGATTATCCGTTGTCTACTATTGTCCTTTTAATTCATATAAAAGTACACTGGTACCAACTTATGTCTGCGTCCTTCATTTGGTTTGTGTACAATCTCCACAATGAAACAAAGATCAGTGAAGTGTAATGTTGTAAATATTTTAAAGTGTTTGTGTGTTTGTTTGTTACTTTTTCACAGCCGAACCGTAGCACCTTAAAGCCCCCAAATTTGGGGTGTAGGTAATTCAGAATCTGGACAAGCCTCGTGTTAGCTAAGTGATGAGGGTAGCTGGCTTGGGATCTTCGGTTCCTGAGTTCGAGCCCCATTGGCTGCTAAATTAACGCCAGGTGGGCTTGACTCAGCCTGTCATCCTTCTGAGGTCAGTGAAATGAGTACTTGTGTACTGGTGTATGGGCACAGCATCAGCGGCACAGCCACGCCCTAACAAAATGATAGCTACCTGGCAGCCAAGCTGATACGCAAGAATAAGACGAAAAATAAGATTCTGTACAAGGTTTTAAGCTGCCACAAATTGGTCTTGTAGACCGTTTTGAGGCAATCAATGGCCACTTTTAAAGTGCATATTGGGATCTGGTGGTTAGGCAGTGCTGCTGCTGGACCAGAGCCAAAAGGTAACCACCATAAGGCTACTAACTCCATATGTTTTCAATGCACAACATATGCCGGAACCCAAATATATATATATTTTTTCCCGTGCAATGTGGGGGACCCAAATAAGTAATCAAAAGTACTATTTAATGTAAATTAGCATTTAAATGACAAGATCATATAATACATTACCATGTAATTCTTGCAAATTACTAGACTCAGTGAAATTGTGGTTACAATGTCCGCTCTGAGTATGAGACGTTGGCAGCTTGATTCTGACCCTGGCTAACTAATACCAAAGACTTTTAACAAGCTCGAATGAGCTAAGATCCTCGTCCTCTTAATGATGACGTCATAAAAACGAATATGACGCCATTGTGATGTATCAGGTTTGCGATAAATTATCTGTGCTAATGCCCGGCTTGATTCCCGCAAACAAAATTCAAACAACTTGCCTAGTTTCGGAGATAATGATATAGGCGATTTCCATTAGCGGGGATATTATGACGTCAACATTTTTTTCTATGATGAATTTCCAAAATCCGAGATGGTTACTGCCTGCACGTGGGCTTTCTGAATATACATGGCAAGTTTCACGAAGATCTGATGAAAATTCTGGGTTGTGAAACAAAAAATGTCAAAAAAATATGAATGACGTCATAAAAATTGATATGACGTCATAGTGATGTATCATATGTGCGGTAATTCATCTCTGCTGATGCCCTGTTCGATTCCCGCAAACAGAATTCAAAAAGCTTGCCCAGTTTCGGAGATAATTTTTTTGGCGATTTCCATTAGCGGAGATGTTTTGATGTCATAACTTTTTTTCTCGGAGGAATTTTCAAAATCGGAGATGGTTACTGTCTGCACAGGGTATTTCTACATATATGCGCCAAGTTTCAGGAAGTTTCGATGAAAACTGTAGGCTGTGAAACAAAAAAGTCCACAAGAACAACAACGTGAGTAAGACTTAGAGATCCTCCACGAGGATCTAAAAATAGTACTTGTTGCTTCTTCACTGCATGCTCAGCATTTCGAACATGCTTCACTGCATGCTCAGCACAGATATGTACGCCCTGCTCTCTATTCCATTATGCACTACATATTCAAACTTTCTTTCCAAAATTTATTGTCATTCCAGCTTTCCTAAACCAAAAGCCAATGCATTTGCCTCTCAGTTTGCAGCCAATTCCACAGTGGATGAGTCCAAGTCTCCAAAAAAACTGCTGCTTTTCCTAAATCCTACTCCCTTCTGCTTGTCATAAAACTTTCTACTTGCAAACTTTGCCAGCCCCTGCTCTCTCTTGCACCAACGAAGCCAATGGTCCAGATGGCAATCCTGCTGTTATCCTCAAACGCTACACTCCTGAACTTGCTGATATGATGTCCAAGATTTTCACCCTCCCTCACTTCACCGGTATTCACCAAAACTAATGGAAGCACACCTATGTCTGCCCTGTCCTGAAGAAGGATGACATTATCCTATCCCTCCAATTACAGTCCAATTGCTTTGACATACAATACCTTCAAAATGGTGGAGTCCCTCATCAATAAACAACTTTTAACCCACCTCGATTTCAGCCCTCTCCTCAATGGTAACCAATATGGCTTCCACAAGACCAGGTCCACTGGTGACCTGGCTTATGTTGCCAACAAATGGTCTTCAGCTCTCAAGGACTTCGAAGAAAGTAGAGTTGTTGGGCTGGAAATCAGCAAAATCTTTGACAAAGTCTGACACAAAGGAATCCGAGCAAAGTGCTAAATGTATGGCATTCAGCCTCAGCTCAAAACCTGGTTATCCAGCTTCCTTGCTGGGCAATATATATGGGCCAGTCAACAAGTAACCTTAAAATATTTTCCACAAATTGTTTATTGCATGTACGTGTGAAACAACTATGTTATTTTTCAACATAATCTCCATTGCGTTAATTGCATTTTTTCCAGTGCTTTCCGAAGGCCTGGATTCCTCGAGAAAAAAAATTTTGGGCTGCTCGTGTAGGCATTCGTGCACCGCCTCTTGGACCTCTTCGTCGGATAAGAAAGTGGTTCCATCAAGTGCCTCTTTAAGTGGCCCAAAGTTGTGGAAATCCAAAGGGGGTGAGGTCTGCTGAGTAGAGTGGATGAGGAAGACACTCAAAATGCATGTCCTCGATTGTTGCAGCTGTAGTGCGTGCAGTATGGGACCGAGCATTGTTATGCTGCATCAAAGCACCGGGAGTGAGTAGTCCATGACGTTTTGATCTGATTGCTGGTTTCAGATGATTTTTACAGAGATCACAATATGATGCACTGGTGAGTTTGGTCCCTCTGGGCATGTCATGCTCTACAAGTAGGCTGCAGCTATCCCAGAAGAGCATCAGCATCATTTTTCAAGCGGACCGCTGTGTGCGGAATTTTTGGGGTTTCGGTGAAGTGAATGGCACCACTCCTTGCTTGCCCTCTTCATTTCTGGCTTAAAGTAGTGGACTCGCCTTTCATCCCCCAGTCACTACATGCTGTAAGAAAGCATCGCCTTCTGTTTCGTAACATCGCGGCTCTTCTCATGTGTCCACTTGCCGTTCTTTCAGTTCAGGTGTGAGTTGTCGAGGCACCCACCTTGCAGACACTTTGTGGAATCCCAGCACGTTGCGAATGATGGGGTGTGCTGAACCATGGCTAATGTTCAATTTAGAGACCACTTCATCCAGCAAAATGCGACGGTTTTCACTTAGCATGCGCTCAACTCCTGCAACCATTTCCGGTATGTCAGCTGTGTGAGGTTGGCCCAAGCGAGCAGCATCTGCCACACTGGACACTCCACTTTTAAACTTCCTGTCCCAGTTGTACACCTGCTGCACTGATAAACATGCGTCACCACATTTCATCTTCATTCTGCAATGGATTTCACTAGGATTCACACCCTCACTATCCAAAAAACAGATGGCAGAACATTGCTTCTCCTTCGTGCATGCTTCTAAGGGAGCTGCCATCTTGGAACTGCTCGACTGACGTCATATGCTCAATGTTGCCAGTTATAAAACAGGCAAAACATGACTCTTACCCATGGATATAACATATGTCATCTACAACTACACACATTACATTCTCAAATTTATATGGCCATTTTAATGTTACTTATTGACTGGCCCTCGTATATCTCCCTGCATTGTTAGTGTCCTATTTGACCACTTCACATCAATTCTGGTGTCCCTCAAGGTTCTGTCATCTCGCCCTCCCTCTTTCTTATTTTCATCAATGACCTCACAGCAAAGAACCACCCTCTCCTTTTCTTTTCCTGATAACTCCATCTGACATTCCTCCACCAGTTACAAATCCCACTACTCCTCCCCCAGTCCCTTGCTGCTGATCACCTCTCAACTGTTGCCTTTATCAATCATGATCTCAATTTCATCCTCCAATGTGGCTCTGACAACATTGTTTCCTTCAATCAGTCCAAGACTTATTTCTTCCTTATATCCAACAATATCAACACAACCACCTATCCTCTTCTCATGTTCAGCTCTCAAATCCAGCCATCCTCTTATAATAATAAGTTAGGTGTCACCATCCCCATAAATCTCTCCTGGCAGCCTCACATCCTCAACATCATGAAATCTGCCTCCAAGAAACTTGTTTTCCTCTTCCAAGCTCGGAAATACTTCAACACCCATCAGCTTCTCACCCTCCATAAATCTCAAGTCTGACTGGTGGTGGACTACTGCTCCCATGTATGGGGCAGTCCTCTTGTGTCAGTCATCTGTATTCTGGATCACATCCAAGCCAAGGCTGTCCAACTGATTAACGATCCTACTCTGTCTCGCCATCTCCAACCTTTGGAGCACTTTCGAGCAGTCTCTTTCCTGTGCCTATTGTACCACTACTACCACAGTCAATGTTCTGTTGAACTCTTTTTATGTTCCTCCTCCTCTTCACTGTTCATAATACCCAGTTCCATATCTTCACCAAATTTTAATCAATTCATCTTTGTCAGAATACCTAACCTGTCCACCAAGTTTTGGCCGAATCCATCCATAACGTTTTGAGCAGACAAACAAGGGTCAAACATAACCTCCATTCACCTTTGTTGGCTGAGGCAAATAAAAATAAACACTATGGATACGGTTCGGAAAACTTAGCTTTGATTGAGGTGGAAGGAGCAGTTGTAGATTTGACCAAAACACATTGAGCAAAACACATTTTGAGATATCCTGCTCACAAACAGACAGACAGACAAACAGGGGTGAGAACATAACTTCCATCCACCTTCGTTGGCATTGGTAAATACCTCCACTCATTTGTTTACGCCCACTCATTTGTTCCTCTTTTTCCCCACCTTCCACATTCTCTTCATTCTGATTCTTCCTCTAGGTCATCAAGACAGCTATTCACCACTATCCCAAATCATCCCAAATCCAAAACCATGATCTTTTCTACCATCGTTAACCACCCCTACCTCACCCCCCCCCCCCAATACACTCCGCCCCAAACGGTCCTCTTTCCAAATTTCCAGTTTTCCCTCCTGAGAATTTCCTGTTATTTCCATCTTGGAATTGTATTCAAAATCTGCATTTTATGTGTTCGAAACTAAATTGGATTTTTGTACTATTATGTTTGCTTTTTTTGCAGCAAAAAGTTATATTTTGAACACGAATCAGAATATGTAAAGGATGAAGGAAGACAAGTTTGATTTTTACAGTACTTTGACTCAAAATTCATCCCGATTGTGCATGTGCAGAGAGGAGTGAGATAATATTTTTTACTTTTTCTGCCTGCCTGGTGGTTAAACAAAATGGAAAATCATTCCAAACAGCAAACTTGCTGTTTTTAAGGATGTTAAAAGGAACACAAACAGCAGGTAGGAATAACTAATGTAACTTGTTTGATAGGGTGATCTAATAGACTGTGTAAAACTTTGGTATAATCCAGAATTAATTTATTTATTTGCCTTTAAATCTCTTTGAATATTTATTTGAAATTAATTTTACACTTGAACACTGCAGAACACAAATCGCCTTCCTTATACTTCCAAGAACCTCCAGTTTTACAGTACTTAGACAAGTTATATCGGGTGGTGTATGTAATAGGAATTGTCAAGCGCAGCCCTGGAAAGTGGGCGAGGCATGTGAGAGGGTGAAGAAGAGGCCACTTATTCACCCTCTCACATGTGAAGATATGGCGATGTACGATGCTGATTGACACTACATTCTATAGTGATCAATAAAGCCTCCGTCTCCTAAACTGTGACGTCATCTTATTACACTATATAAGGGTGATGTGTAAGATTGCTTTAGTTGCGCTAAACTTACGGATTTTTTTTGAAGGATCTTTAAATCACTATTTTATTAAAAATGAAGTACAGCATTGTCGGACTGCGATATTCCTGAAAAATGCCGTAAATGTCGAATCCACAAATGTTGGGGCATTGCTTCAATGGGGAAAAGGGACATCGGTTCCCGGTGGTTCATGATTCACGAGGGAAAATCAAAAATCCCATGAAAAACTTCGATACACCTGCAAAAAACTCTGCGAAAAACCACTAAAACACGAAATAAACAAACTGGAAATACGCCCATGAAAAACCACGAGAATATGAAGAAAAAAAAACGCAAAAAACGCGAAAAAAAAAAACAATCCGATGAGTATGCAAAGCAGAGGGCCACGAATAGTGGAAACGCGAATGGTGGGGTCCTACAGTATAGATTTGAACACTGCGCAGGGTGTTGTGTTCAGTGAACTCTCTAGTATGTTACTGAAATAGTTTAATGGCTATTCAGCATTTTGATTACTGCATGTTGTTAAAGCTCCCCATATCGGATAGGGGGAGGCTTATCGCTACTGGTGAGTTTGTTTCTATTTATTTGTGCCCCCAATGTTTAATGGTACCACAGAGTTTCTTTCTTCGACTTCTTGAAGTCTAAACAACCATGAAAAAATGTTTTTCGTTTATTCATTTCTTCTTTCTGCACTAACTCACAGCACTCCCAATTTTGGAGCTGTTTCAATTTATGATTTCGCATCAATAATGTGAATAAAAAGTGTGTGACATTGACTTTTTTTTTCTTCTTTTTTTGTATACCTTGTTGAGACTTGTATGAAAGCCAACACACAATGCACATCAAGGGGGGGGGGGCATGAGAGAAGAGGAGCAAGAGTGGGAAGGACAAACAGTGGGGAACAGACATTAGGAGATATGTGGAAGGGAGAGGGATGGGGCAGGGACCACGAGGTATACAAGATGGACATTACAGGGACTTTCAGGAAGGAAAGCAAGGAATTTGAAGGAGGTGGGTTTGGGGTGGATAAACGAGGGTAGAAAAGATCGAGGTTTTGGAAGGGGGATGATATGAGATGGTTGTGAACGGCTGTTTTGAAGGCCTGGAGGGAAGAATGGGATTGAACAGAGTGTGGGAGTTTATTTCAAAGGTGGAAAAAAAGAGGAAGGAAAGAGTGAAGGTGAGCAGTGATTCGTGATTTTGGTAGTTTTACCAGAAGGGGGTTGTTAGCGGACATTGAGTGCTCTGCGGAAATATGGTGGGGATAAATCGCAGATAAATCGTGTGTGTGTGCGTACGTGTGTCCGTGTGCCCGTCTAATAAGTAGGAACTGCTGTAAAGTGCAAGTGACTGTCCATAATAAGTAGACGGTTGTAGTTCTTTTGTTGCTTGTATAATTGCATACGTGTTTTGCCTTGTTTAATTGCATACTTGCTTTATTATAATAAATGTCCTTGTGTGAATGTAAACCTGTTCATTGCGTCCATTCCCTCATTGAACTGCCCCATCTTGCACTCGGAATATAGTTGGTTTTTAAATAGCCGATAAATAGAATCGGGTCCGGCGAGGTCTGGCGAGGTCTGGCGAGGTCTGGCGATAATACCCACTCGGTTATCCCAGAACGGAACGGACCACATAAGCGGTTCGTGTCCAAGCAGGCCTTCGCCGAGGTACGGTCCATTGGTAGGTTACCCACGCGGGTACTTAGGTATATCGATATTCGGCGATTGACCCTATTTCACGCGGGTAGAATAGGGACTGGGCCGTGGTGGGATTAAAAACCCACCCGTGACTGGTTTCTGGCGTTGTTCCAGAAAGTCACGACTGGATTGTCCGTTCGGTGGGCGAAGCGACCGCTATTGGTTAGACGCAGTCGTTCGCACGCCGACGGGCAGGAATTCTACAACAATATACTGTTCAGCTTGGTGGAGGTATGTCCTACCCTACCGAGCATATGCCAGATGCCTTTGTAGTATCCCAAAGTATTATTGAAAGGCCTCTCTCCATTTTAATCAACTAGTGCATGCCCGTAGATGCATGGCCATACGTGCAACCCCCCCCCCCCCGCAAAAAAACTAAAACCGCGTGCCAGAAACAACAACCACACAAGCCGCTCCTTCGCTTTCACGTGCCCATACGTGCGTGGCTGTATGCGCAAAAAAAAATAAAAAAAAAATATATATATATATATATATATATATATATATATATATATATATATATATATATATATATATATATATATATACAGTATATACTTTAAAACCGCTTGCAAGAAACAACTACACAGGCCATTCCTTCGCTCTCGCGTGGCCGTACGTGCGTGGCCGTACGTGTGTGCCCATACGTGCGTGGCCATACATACAAAAAAAAATTAAAAAAAACTTTCAAACCGCGTGCCAGAAACAACAACTACACAGGCCGTTCCTTCGCTCTCGCGTGCCCATATGTGCGTGGCCGTATATACAAAAAAAAAAAAACTTTCAAACAACAACACAGGCCATTCCTTCACTCTCATAAACGACGACTGGATTGGGGCATTGTGTTTATCTATAAATGCGGATAAGAAATCGAGAAATTATTAGAATACAGTAAGTCATCACTATCCAAAAGTAGTGCGTGCCCGTACGGAATGTTTACATCATTCCACGAATTATTGCTTGCATTGAAGTAACAACTGCTGTGATACTTACACACAGAGTTAATTAAAATCAAGTTTACCTCCCTGTCTTTGCTTGCCATGACATTCGCTGCCATTTACCATTGGCACTCCTACCCCATGGTAACTAAGGCACCGATCGATCCCCATCGTAACCAGCACGGCACGTGACGTCATCGTCGGCCGGCCGTGCACCGGCCTACGCAGCAACGTGTCCTGTCATTGGTTGGTAAATAAATGGCCATAACTTGGGAATCACTTGTCCGATTAATATCAAACCTTGAAAAGGCACATCCTCAGGTCCCCAGCAGTATAGCTGGCAAGTTTCAATTAGATCGAACCAGTGGTTGTCGGGAAACAGCGGTCACATACACACAGACACACAGACACGCATTGCTGGAATTATACATAGATGAAATGAGGTCAATGAGATGACAAATGAAGGGGTTGAATGCAGACTGCAGAGCAATGAGTAAGGAAACCCGTCGTTGTGAATCGTTTTTATCACCAAATTGAGATGTATTTCGTTGGCAAGCATGCTGAGTAGAGCTGAATTCCTTAACACTTCCAAAGGCCACAGCGTTTTGACAATTGGAAACAAAAAAAGTTGTGCACTTTTTTTGATAAATTATTTTTGGAACAACTTTTCTTCAATAAATAAATAATAACAAAAATCGTCTCCATGTACATTGTACACACCTTTATCTCGTTAGCACCTCTTCATAAACAACATCGCTGAGGAAACGGCGCTTCTTCTTTGTTTACTCGTCCAGGGCAAGAATACGGAGGCTTTTAATGGCCAATTATTCAATTAGCGCCAACGTATTTTGCCTTTTCGCAAGGAAAAACGAGAAGAGAAGAGAAGAGAAGAGAAGAGAAAAAACCCGTAATGGCGAACGCGGCTGAGTTTCTCTTCCCCATCGACTACGGCTACACAGCAACACTTCCTGTCATTGGTTGATAAAAAATGGCCGCAGCAACGGTTCCTGTCATTGATTGGTATTTTGTTTGACCTCCTCAACAATGCCTTGAGATGGAACAGGCCGCAACGGAGTGCTGGGAGTTAGTGCAGAAAGAGCTCCACGAACCAAGAAGAAGAAACCACCACTCGCAGCTCGAGCCGAGCGACCGGCTTAACTTCCTTCTAAACAGGGCAGCTTGAAGCAAAAAGCTCTCCCAAGCCAAGCAGAAGCCGTGCACCGGCCTACGCAGCAACGTGTCCTGTGATTGGTAACTCAATGGCGCATCGGCCACGCCTACGCAGCACGTGTCCTGTCATTGGTTGGTAAATAAATGGCCATAACTTGGGAATCACTTGTCCGATTAATATCAAATCTTGAAAAGGCACATCCTCAGGTCCCCAGCAATATATCTGACAAGTTTCAATTAGATCGGACCAGCGTTTGTCGAGAAACAGCAGTCACACACACACACACACACACACACACACACACACACACACACACACACACACACACACACACACACACACACACAGACACAGACACAGACACAGACACAGACACAGACACAGACACAGACACACACACACACACACACACACAGATTGCTGGAATTATAGATAGATTACATACAGAGTGAATAGGATTTGGAAGGAAGAATCTGTTTCCATAACCTTGTTTGGATCTTCATTGGGACCTCAAGGAGACATTTCACTGCAACAGACTGATTGAGATGATTGGGTACGCCAAGCAGTTCCACTAATTAGAGACCAAGATGTGCAACTGTTCATGGATTTCCTGATTCTTGATTATAAGGAAACGCCCATCCAGGCCAGTCAGCCCAGTGAGTCCAAGCAGTGCATTGCAGTGAAAAGGCATTTTAAAAGCTTTTGGCGATGTAGCTAAGCCTATCAAATGCGGCCATGATCATGCTGTATGTTCATCACTGGAACGACTCTGTTGTGAAATTATGTGACTTGGGTACTGCACACAAACAAAATATCTACACACTTCAAGAGTTATAACTTGTAAATGAAACAAGTACAACAGTCAACATTGACTGCAAGTACACATTGTCACTGATTCTACTTCGTTCAAATGCAGCACAAGGCTGCAGGGTAGCATCATTGGCAGAGGGCACAGCTAATGCAGTACCTTCTGCTGTTGAGGGCAGGAATTCGGAATTTGGCCATGGTACCGCCGAAAGCTCACCGACTCTTCACAAAGGACACGGTGGGGGTCTTTAACGTCCACAAACAAATGCTGCCAGTGCCAGATGGGATGTCCATTTAACATCCATCCAAGGAACAGCACACACATTGATGAGCATCCTACCTGAAAAACACCAGGATGACAGCTTATAGCTGGGTTGGGATTTGAACCCAGGCTAGATAGCTGAGAAACGAGTGTGTGTACCTCTGGCCATCCTGCCAACCCGATCAATACAGGAAATACTATTTCTTTAATTGGAGGACCTAAAGTGATGTATTATCTAATTGGGTTATTAATTTAATAACTAATTATCTAATTTAATTGGAGGACCAAAAGTGATGGATTATCTTAATATATATATCGGCTGTTTTAGGGTGTCCATGAGAAATATTGCAAGAAAATGAAGACCTCCCTTTTTATCGACTTTGCATCCTCCCGATCCACCCTTTCCATCCCTCCAGCCCCACAAAATAAAACAAAAGTGAATCAACAACTTTTATAAGTTCTTTTTTCCTATGACATTTGAAGACTTTTTACGGTAATCATTGAGCTCAAGTAAGATATGATCTGTTGTGATTTCTGAACCCAGAGTCGTGATATATTGCAATCACGCCAACCCACATTTTTCATCGTTAGACAACATACGCAAGGAATACCGATTATGTAATCAGTACGAATGGTAAGAGACAACTGAAGCACATTTTCATGGCATTCGTTGTACCGTTAAATGACTAGTGCAGAATGAACGCACCGTACGCACAGCAAACGTGAACGTATTCACGTATGTCAATGTGGTGAAGCACGTCACTGTGGTCGGAATCATGGCGAAGCATCTCCAAGGCTGTCTAACAACCTTTTTTTTTACATATATACCAGCAAATACCACCTATCGCTTCACTGACGGGAATACTAAGACAGGGCAGAAAAAGAGGGGTAGGGAGAGAGGGGAGAGGGAGGGGGAGAGAGGTAAAGGAGGTGGAGGAAGAAAGCGAGAAGAGGGAGGAGGACCGAGGAGGGAGGGGGACCGAGGAGGGAGGGGGATCGAGGAGGGTTTTGGGAGCGAGGAGGGAGGGAGAGTGAGGAGGGGTGAGGGAAGGGAAGACAGCGTGAGGTGAGAGGAAGGGAAGGCAGACGTGTGGTGGAGTGTTAATTATGATTCATACCGTTTCTTCAAAATGATTCTGCATAGAATAACAGTGAAGATGGAAACTAAATAATGTCTGAAATCTATTTTCTCCTGGTCATACTATAAATACCACCCAGAGAAAAACACCACCCGGACACGTCTGAAGATAAACACAGTACAGAAACAAACAATGCCAGGACACGTCAGGAGATAAACACCATCTGGAGACAAACACCACCTGGACACATTTGGAGACAAGCACCACCTAGATGCATCTGGAGCCAAACCATCCAGAGATAAACACCACCTGGCCACGTCTGGAGACAAACTCCCATCTGGACATAGACACCACCCAGCAATGTCTGGAGACAAACACCACTCAGAAACATCCGGAGACAAACACGGACACGTCCAAAGACAAACGCCAACCAGACACATATGGAGACAAACACTGCCCAGACAGGGCTGGAGACAAACAAACACCACCCGGACAGGTCCAGAGACAAACAGCATCTGGTGGTAAACAATGCTCGGATAGGTCCGGAGACAAACAAACACCACCCGGACAGGTGAAGAGACAAACACCGTCCAGAGACAAACACCACACAGACATGTTCAGAGACAAACATTGCCCAGACATAAACATTGCCTGGACAGGTCCGGAGACAAATGACATCTGGACATAATCACTGCACAGACACATCGTGAGAGAGAGAGAGAGAGAGAGAGAGAGAGAGAGAGAGAGAGAGAGAGAGAGAGAGAGAGAGAGAGAGAGAGAGAGAGAGAGAGAGAGAGAGAGAGACAGACAGACAGACAGACAGACAGACAGACAGACAGACAGAGAGACAGAGGTGAGGGGATGGGAGTTAGCAGATAGAAAATGTTATGCTTTAGGAACACACACACACACACACACACACACACACACACACACACACACACACACACACACACACACACACACGCACGCGCACGTACATATGCTTGGCCGATATGGGAAATTTTTTGACAATCAGCAGTGTGGAGTCAGTGTGATTACTGACGACAGTACGTACTGTGTACAACCCAAAAACCTTCAGTGGCTTTCACCATTTTGAGGGAATTTCAACAAACAAATTAAAAAAAACACCCTTGCATTATAAACTTTTTGGGAACATGTGTATACACATGAATGTTTATAAACAGCGAGCAATCATCATGTGACGGGTGGAAAAAAATTTGGCTCAGAAATTTAGAAAACATGTAAGTACGGCAAACGGCTCAGAAATCGGGTGTTATCAAATGTATTTTGCTTTGAAACTCAAAAAGAGAAACCATATGACCTTTGCAAAGTACACTCCATTCATATAAAATAACCAATTGCTTTAGAAACAGTCAGGAGGACAAAGGAAAATGTGAACGCTCAGATGCTGCTGAGGTTAAAAGTTGAAACCTCCACCACCCATTACCATCATCATCATGAGGGGTGAAACTTGCCACTTCACCGACTGTAACTGGCCATGCAGGGATGCACACTCACCTGCGGAGAGTCCCTATACAGATCAAAATCCACCCATATGTACCTCTTACTTGCAGCACCTGCCAACTGTACATCCTGATCAGGACACAAACTGCACCGCGATCAACTATGGGGTGCTCGGCAAGTTGTTTAAGCACTCCAATTAAATGGTTGATAAGGAACGGCTGGCTTGGCAAGCGAGAGTAAGCTGATCAGGTATGGGATCATGCGTGGGAACAGCACATCGCTGTGTCCACTTTCTGCTAGTACTCCAGGGGCCTCCTTCTGGCCATCCCCCAGGCAGATGCATGGCCCATCTCCATCTCCTTGAGATGCTAATCAACATTCTGCAACGACGAGGCACGTGGTCGACCCATTAGCCTCCTCCATTCACGAAGCTCCCAAGCTGAGAGAATCTGGTGAGCAAGATCAGTGTCAGGAAAATGAGCCACATGTCTATACAGCCGCAGCTGATTCTCACAGACTACGCATGTATCAAATCTCATTTTAGTATCTCTCAGCAATCGCTTGTTGGAACACAAAGTCCGATCAGTGATAGCCAAGGATTCTCTGAAGAGACTTGGTACCAAAGGACTTAAGTCTCTATCTCAGATCCATGGTCAGAGAGCAAATCTCACATCCAGAGAGCAAAACTGGAAGCACCAAGGACCTGAAGACTCGGAATTTCATCCTCCTGCACAGGTACCGACAGCACCACAGCCCATGATTCAGTGAATCCATGACTCCCCAGGCCCGATCCAGATGTCTATTGACCTCTGGCTCACAGCCAGCAGAGACATGGATATCCATCCATCCATCGGGACCATACTCTGTGCAGAGCATTGGTGCTACCTAAGCCATGTCCTTGGCTATTGGATACAATGTTGGCTGGGTCACCACTCCGACGCAGGATACCTTCTGGAAATCATTTTGCCGACCTCGGAAGGATGACAGGCAGAGTCATCCCTTCCTGGTATTAATTCAACAGCCGAGTGGGATTTGAACACAGGATCCTAGGATGCCAAGCCCACCACCCTAACCATTAAGCCAACACCAGGCTACATGGATATCACTGACAAGTAAAGTGAATCTCTCCCTGACGTCAACATCCTCACCACAAACAGGTACAGACAAGATAGCAGCTTTCAAGATGTAAATGAAGCCTGGAACTTATTTAATTTGGAGATAGTGTCACCACATCTCACAGCACTCTCAGGACCAGAGTATAGTTCACACATCAGATTGATCAGTTTTGGTGTCACCCCATGAAGACCAAGAATCCTCAGGAGGGCATCCCGATAAACTGAATCGAATGCTTTGCAGAGATGAACATAGGCTGCAAGCACCCCCTGCTGAAACTCTCGTCTGCTTTCATTGAGGACCTGAAGAGCAAGGATACGGTCAATCGTTGACCTCTTTGGTGTAAAGCTTGACTGCTCTGGGCGCTGGTGCTCAAGCAGATGGTGGCGAACCCTATCAAGAATTATCCAAGCAAAGACCGTGTCTGGCATTGATATCAGCATCACCCCTCGGTCGTTGTTGCAGTCCTGGTGATCACCCTTCTCTTTCCAGAGAGGGACAACAAGGCCCCTCTTCCAGTCAGTTGGGAGGATGCCTGTCTTCCTGGAAGAGCACAGAACTGCATGCAATGACATGAGTGCAGTATTTCCACTAGTCTTGAGAAGGTCAGTGTGGATACCACAGATCCCAGGAGCTTTACCCTATTTCACCCGGTTCAACTCAGCCTGTGGTTCCACAAACAAAGGTGGACCAGAGTTGATTGGAGGGTCAGCAATAGATAGTAACACCCCTGACATCAAACTCAACAGCTTGTGGTTCAGCCTGGTACAGCCGCTCAAATTACCCGGCCCAGTGGTCCTTCACTTCGGACTCCTCTGTCAAGACCCACCATCCTCCGCTCTAACTACAGTACACTGATGGACAGGCCTGGAGGAACACAATGTGTGAATTCCCCTGTAAGCAGGATGAGAATCACTTGACCACCTCCTCACAGACTCCACGCACATTGGCATCCTTGTCCACCCTCAGCGCACGTCTAGTTTTATGCCTCAACTTCCTGAAGAGCTCAGCTCTGCCATTAAGCCTGGCTCTGCAACTCTCCTAAATGTTATCCATTGTCCCTTGAGAGACAAAATTCTTCTTCACCCTTCGGTAAGTTCCAAGACATCCACCGACAACATCAAGTATGGTGGTCTTGAAGGTGTTCCACAACTCTTGAGGATTCCTCAAAGCACCTCGAACACCCAAGTCCCCTCATGGCCATTTTGCAATCTCCTCAGCTACCCTCTCATCCTTGAGCTTGCCAACATCCAGCCGATGCATGGGATGCTATCATTCTCCCGAATTTGCGATGCAACCTCAGAGTTGCTACAACAAGCCTGTGGCTCTTATGTAATGGCACAAACCTGCAAAAAGCTGAACATCGCTGATTTCATAACATTTTCATATTTCACTCCAGATCTCGAGCTATTTAGTCCACATGATCCAATCTTCCAAACTCAAATTATATTTCATATATATATATATATATATATATATATATATATATATATATATATATATATATATATATATGTATATACACACTTGAATTCATCCATGAGGAGATCATGGAAAATCATATCAAATAATGCATGAAATCGCTCCAAGCTCCTAATTTGAAAGCAATAGCACATACAAAAGTGATGTATGCAGTGCTTTGCAGCTACGAAGATCAGGCATTTCACGATATCAATGAGGAAAGTGAAAAAAAAAAAAACATTTTGAGTGCTTTATCATTAATAAGCCGTTGCGGCCTGTTCCAACTCAAGGCATTGTTGAGGAGGCCAAACAAAATGGCGAATCAAGACCCCAGCTAGGTCACCGAGAATGTGCCTTAAGACTCCAATGAGAGTGAGGTGTCAAAGGATGTGCCTGATAATGGACACAATTACATAAGACTGTTAATTACTTCAAAAGGTGTGTTTTGAGCAAACCAACCGGTCCATTGAAAGTTGAAATACGAATCAATCTGAATTGTAATGACGCTTATAATGAGGAAATTTACATGATTATGCCGTTATGTGCCAATGACCAAATGGCGTTTGAATTCTTCCAATTGATGTTTTTGCTTTGGGTCAGAGCATAAGGGATGCGCTCATGTTGTGGGAAATCAAAAGTTAAGGTCTGGAGGCTATATCTGATTTGTGTGTCCCTCGGCTGAGCGGAAGGCTGCATACTTTGTATATGAAGCTGATCTTTGTCTGTTGGGATTATTAATAGCCGCAGTTTTCTGGGTGGTTGTTTGTGAGATTTAGCTTTAAAATGTGCTTTATTGCATTGTCATACAAGTCAAAGGAAGTGCACCTGAAATGGCTGTTCCGTCCATCGAGCATGGTAGACACACTAGTTGTACACAACCCTGGCTGTGCATTAGCAGAATGACTTGCGGATCAAGAAGAACAAACTTCACGATTTGAATTGCTCGCATAAATAATGTGAGAAAATTGCCTCTAACGTCACAGTAAGTAAAATAACAATTTAATCCCAGAATCTCAAATGAATTTTGGTCAAGTGAGCTTGGCAAATTTACACAATTTCCATCTCATTTTCCAATGCGCCCATATCAGTTATTATTAATCTGTGATTATCTGGTGATGTAGCTAAACCTTTACACACTCAGTTTTTATGACCATGTGATTCCAATGATGGTAGCAAGTGGTTTGTAAATGTCCATTTGCATATTACATACATAGTAATGGACCAATTATGATACCCTCTATCCTCGATGGGCCATACATGCTCCTTCCCTCCGTCCCTCCATCTTTTTCTCTTCACAAGATCGAGGTTCATGGAAGAGCAATTTGACAGAGGGTCAACAGTTGGACACAGCAAGAGAATCAACAAATAGGTGAAGAAGAGAGAGAGGAGGGGAGTAAACCCCGAAACCAGCAAGTAAGAAGGTTAGGTTAGGAAGGATTAATGGGGGTAATAAAGAGTACCAGTCTGGATGGGAGGATACTCGAAGTAGTAGGCTGATGGTGCACTGTCTGCTTGAAGCCTTGGAGGGAAGAGTGGGAAAGAACGACCTCTGGAAAGCGGTTCCATTGATGAGAGAAGTGACGAACAATTAAGGAATTGAGGTGCATTCCTCTTTCCAAATTCCTTTCCCTTTTCACCCCCACCCCCTTCAACCTCAAATCTCATTCCATCCATTCTCTCTCTCTCTCTCTCTCTCTCTCTCTCTCTCTCTCTCTCTCTCTCTCTCTCTCTCTCTCTCTCTCTCTCTCTCTCTCTGCTTTCCCTTCGTTTTCTCAACTGGACTTTTTGTTAATATATCCCTTTTCTCTTGCATATGTAAATGATTCGCTTATGTGATAATCATAAGAGTTCTCCATTCAAGACAGACGAGGCGAGACATTGGAAACAGATGTTGTGTTTTGTTTTTTTACCAATGACCTGGCCAGGCCACTGTGGCATTGCCATTAAAAAGATGGCGCTATGGTGCCGAGTGCCCAGATGCTTATTGGGCAAAGAGTTCCACATCAGTGGCAATAGTTTTGAAAAAGGACTTTAATTAAGTGCTCATGAACTCTTCATCCCTCAGCACACCTTCCATTAAGAATGGTTCTTTCTTTAACCCCCAAAGGCCCTGAGCACACCGATCAATTCACTGTAGTAACGCACTGCTTTTGCACAACGCAGCGCAATTTCTCCATTACAGTCCCTCCCCTGGGTTATCCAGGCCCTGTGCACAATGCAGTATTTCTCGACAAAATCCCAGCATTCCTTTTGCCTGTTCAGTAATCAGAACAAATGCTATTTCTTCCTAAAAGCCATGCACAAATGGGCAGCTCTTTGTGGAACTCTGCCTCTTCACGGGACCCTGCCTTTTCATGGAATCCTGCCTGTGCATGCACATCCTGAGATAGCTGTGTCGTTTGCCAGAAAAAAAAAACAAGTCATTACACACCATGAGACAGATTAGTTTTGCCATACCGATTCTTGTTGGTCTGACAGCAATGCAAGTCAGTCCAAGGGGAACCCCTGACCCAAAAATCTGGCAATGTACTTAGCTTACCAGCCAGGGTGCAAAGCTACCGATTGAAGAATAATGGCTGAAAGCCTCTATGCCAGAATTCCTGCTGAAAGAAGGACGATATATGTGCAACTGGCACACCTTTGAATCACACATATGGTGTCCATCCAAGAGACCAAAGGCTGCTGAAGTCTTAGGCTGTGCATCCATTTTGATGACTGAGCAAATAGCACTTTCAGACCAAGGATGGCTAACCTCTTTGTGGTGGAGTTTGTGCATACCAACTTATGTATATACGAGCAGGTTATTATATACTTCGATGTTATTACACAAGATTACACAATCAGAACAGATGCTCTTTCCACCTGCAAACAATGCTCTAATGAACAGCTTTTCATGGAACCATTCCTGTGCACATCCACAGCTGTTTCCATTGGCAGAAAACGATGTTATTACACTTTTTTGTGTGCATGTAGCACATCCAAAAAGAAATGTTCTTCAGAAGTTGGATCTATATTCTATAATATAACGTGACATTTCTGTATTGTAAACGTGACATCTCAAAACAAGACTTGTCTCTGAAATGTAACGGTGTCAGTGTTCAGGTCTATGGGGATCTTGTTTCACCTTTTCTGTGTAGCATGTCGATGCTCGTGGTCCACTCATGAAGTAAAAACCTCAAATCATCCTGTGAACTATCGGAGACTTCCTGGAACGACTTGTAAGTGCAAATTTAGTCTCGAGTTCTGTCGGTCTCAAACATGGCAGCCCATTGTAAGCATATGCATTCTCACAGCTTATTCAACTGAGACATCGGTGTTTTGTGTGTGTGTGTGTGTGTGTGTGTGTTCCATCTTGATGTAGCCCCTCGATTTGGTGGCCATTACCACCGGATACTAACATATTCAATACCTTCTTCTCTGGCTTCTATTTCATAAGAAAAAGGCAGTACGAAGACATTTGTTTGCTATTTAAGCAGCATTTTGATCCCATACCAAACTAGAAGGGCATTTGGTAGAGTACATACCTCTGCCACATAATGCCTGATCCAGTAGAACATATCGGGCCCAATACATTTTTGAAATATCAAGCTATACAGTACTATATAGTTTTTGGCCCTATCTCTCAATGGTGAATAATCACTTCGAAAATTAAATAATTAAGTATCCAGATCGGTTCTTCACCAAAATCGAATCAATTTTTCCTTGCGACACACCCAATCAATATCCACCAAGTTTCATCCGAATATGTACACAACTTTTTGAGATATTGTGCTACATATATAGTTTTTGGCCCTTTCTCTCAATGGTGATGAATCATTTTAAAATATTCTAGTAGTTGGATCTGGATCCGGATCTTCACCAAAATATAATCAGTTCGTCCTTGTCACACAGCGAATCAGCCCACAAAATTTCATCCGGATTCATCTTCAACTTTTTGAGATATCGTGTTCACAAACAAACAAACAGACAGAAATGGGTGAAAACATCACCTCCTTTACCTTTAGTGGCAGTGGTAATAAGGGACCAATTTACCCTAACCCCTGCACCCACTCCCCATTTCCATACACTCATATCACCATATTTCCCATTGCTTTTCTCAATGATTATCTTCTCAAATAACACTCTAGCTTCTCTTCTTGGGGAACCGAAGAGCTTATTTTGCAACGTCTTGAAGGTTCAGTTATAACAAACTGTTGAAACTCTCAACTGTGCAATCACCTCTGCTAGATTAGCTTATGAGTTTCAATAAGTGAAATTGCAGAGACTTGCAGAGCAAAGAATGCTATGGTATAAAAAAAATGATACACTGCTTACCTACTCCATTGGTTCCCAAACTTTTCTCGCTCGCATACTACCATTTAACATATAACCTAATGTATCACCAACAAAATTTTCAAACAAACCTCCCCCAAGAAGAATATGCAATGAAAGACATCAAAAATTTCATTATTCTTGGTTACGTTATCTCTTGTACTACTTTAACAATCTCAATTGTTCCCACCTTGCTGGGTCGAACACAGCAAATTGTCGGCCCAAATCTTTCACAAACTAGTGGGCCAGGCATGACGTACAACCGAACCTGATTTGGGCAGGAATTTGTAATTTTTTTCAGGTGGCGGCGATAACACGACAACCCCTTCATGAAATACACTGATGGATCTTGAACATCAAATAATGAAATGGAGCAGATGGGACACCCAGCTTAACGTCCATCTGATGGACGGCACCTAGTGATACAAATTCCTGCCTCTCAAGTACCATTTCGACAGTTTATAGTCGGGTCAACAATCAAACCCAGGCAAGACACCACAAAGGTAAGTACACTCACTCTGCACCATCCCATCAATGATAATATCTATAACTGGCAGAGACCTGAGGAACATCCGCTCAATGCAAAATGTGACTTCAAGTCCTCAACTCCCCCCTCACAAACCACAAGTCATCAAACAACCCCCTCCAAAACCCCAAATCATAAACCTCCACCTTCCAACCCCAAGTCCTCAAGCTCCCCTTCCTGAGTCTAAGGCTTTGAAACCCTACCCACTCCAAGCCTTTAAATCCACTCCATAGCCACTGCCCCCCCTTACCACAACTCGTCAACCTCACACGCAACTCTCCCTCCCTGTCTCCCCCACCAAATTTCCCAATCTCTCCGCCTCGCACACAAAGCCTCAACCTCCCCCTCCAAACTCTGTCCCATATTTGCTCTCCCTCCCAACCCCGACTCTCTGTTCTCTCCTTCCTGTCAGTATTCCCACACCGATCATTACATATTTCTTCATTACCTCTCAAACCAGCGGATTATCACCTCCCCTGTCATGCTGTTTCAAGTCTCAAGTGATTATGAGCACTCTCAAGTGACCATTGTGCCAATAAACAACCTCAAACGAATTCTCTTCTTCCTGATGCATGCACACAAATCATTAAAATTAAATATTGAGGGATTTTTTTCTTTCACAATCGTGAGATTCCCGAAACTCCTTGGACAAAGATCTTTGCAATGACATGGGTTTTATGATCCCTGGTCGAGTCGTTCACGAGAAAGTAGTCAGAAATAACAGCAAGAAGCAGCAGAACCTCCACATTAAAAGTCCTTACTCGAGACAGTGCAACATAGTTATCTGGATGGTGAAAAGGCAACAAACCACTGCCTCTCTCACTCCAAAAATAAGCCAGAGTTGGTGTCAAAGCCACCCAGTGGTCGCCTGTTTATACATTTATCGTTTTTAAAAGACGAGTCTAATAATATTTTTTTTATAAAGCATTGAAGTGAAGTCTGATCCAAATAATTTTAAAGCAATATATGTATTTGTATATTGTAATCAGTAAAAAAAATAGTGTGGTAGATAAAAACATTAGAAAGGAAATAACTTGCACCAAAAACTTTAACGTTTTCACGCTCACGCTGGCGCTCACACTGGGGGTATCGCTATAGCTCTCTGTTCTTCGAACAGGCGAGCTAAAAATGGCTGCCGAACTACATGACCGATGACATCATCAATTTCCCCCCCTCCCCCATACAATTTACCCCTGGATGACCCTCGAAGATTGTCATACTGATTGGATAAAGCATTTGACATCTGCAATTATGACGTCATAACGAAGCCACTTATAACATAATCAAAACCAGAGTTGGTGTCAAAGCCACCCAATGCTCGCCTGTTTATACATTTATCGTTTTTAAAAGACTCGTCTAATAATATTTTTTATAAAGCATTGCAGTGGTCTGATCCAAATAATTTTAAAGCAATATATGTATTTGTATATTGTAATCAGTAACAAGAGCGCAAGTGAGCACAATATATGCCCGAACAAGAAGGTATCTCCAGAATTGTGCTCCTACGTGGAAAACAGCATCCTGGTTGCCATGGCAACCACTTTAGATGACGAACGTATGTCACGACACACCGTCTCTACAGTCTGTACCTATGTACCAAATATGAAATGTGACAGTTGAAAACTTTGGGAGTTGGAGTGCGGACAGGAACGGACGGATGGACGGACGGACAGACAGACAGACAAACAGACGGACGGACGACACATAATACGCCCCGATATATATATATATATATATATATATATATATATATATATATATATATATATATATATATATATATACATATATATATGTATATCGGGCGTATAAAAAAGTGTGGTAGATAAAAACATTAGAAAGGAAAAAATAACTTGCACCAAAAATTTTAACAATTTCATGCTGACGCTGATGCTCACGCTCACACTCATGCTGGGCGTATCGCTATAGCTCTCTGTTCTTCGAACAGGCGAGCTAAAAAGTAACCCGGTTTGAAGCAAAAGCATGCCCATTTCCTCGCATAGGTTCCAATTGTACTGGCCCGAAGGCTGGCACCAGAGACCTGAAGCCTAAGGACTGAAGGCTGAGGCCAATAACTGCTGTGGCCCTTAAAAGGTCTGTGATGGCTATTGACTCTAACCTTTCGATATCTGAAGAGATTAAACTCAACACTGTTATAGTTAAAGGATGTTACATGTCAGGAATACCTGCAAAAAACATGTGTAAATCAAATTCACTGGCTGCAAAAACATTTAGCCCCCTAAGGCCAGTACTTGGTGGAAGCACCTTTTTCAGCAATGACTGCTATGAGTGTTTTTGGGTAGGTTTCTACCAGTGTGACCACTCCTTGGCTTTTTTCACAAGATCTTGGCTATTCGTTGTTCACCTTGGCGTCTTGGTTTTCTATAGGTTTTCTTGGCGTATAGGTTTTCTGTTATCATCGCTTTTCCGAAACCTTGTGAATTCTTGGCTTTTTTCATTGGCTCACCTTGGCATTTATCAAAATGAGGAGTGGTCACACTGGTTTCTACCAGCTTTTCACAGTCAGATGGAGAAATCTTTCCCCATTCTTCACGTGAAAATTTCTCCAATTCTGCTAAGTTTGATGGGTATCCTCGATGGACTGCAATCTTCAAGTATCGCCATAAATGTTCAATTGTGTTGAGTCAAGACTTTGACAAACACATCGCGACGTGATGACATCATATGCAGCGACGTCTTTTCTTGCATACCTTATAGGGAAGCAAACATGGGATATAATTTTGCTTGTAACAGTCATTGCAATGCCTCGCAAATTATAGTGAGCAAAAACTGAGTTATAAGCGACACGTCACCACTGTCTCCGGCAGACAAGAAAGTAACTGCGTTTGAGGTCCCAAAATGTGGCACGGTGGAGAGAAAGGCATGGCCTGGCAAATAGGCGGTGCTTGTGGCACAGACACGAACTCACCTTTCCATGTAAAAGATAAATAATGTTTATCAAACTCACCTTTATATGTACTGTGTATCATTGACAAACCTACCCATTTAGAGGAGTTGTCAGAAATATTTTGAACGTGATTGGTGTGTTTGCTTTTGATGGATATGAGATGAAATATCGGTTAATGTTTTTGTTATGCTTCATGGAAGGATAAATCAATTTTCAATATGGAAACTATCTAATATCGAAAAAGATTGCCTGTTAACCCCTTGTCTGTAGCTATAAAATGATTTTTCTTTACAAACGTCTTTGTTTTGCCATGACCATAAGATGCACCATTGTGGTTATCAGACTTTTGAAACTGGCATGACATTCAGTTCATCAGAAGTGTGAATATGTCCTCGCAATAGACCAGTTTTAGACAACCACAGCTCATCTGTGGACCAGTCTGAAAACACACAAACACACACACTAAACATCAACCACTTATTCTTGGTCAACCACGAAATATATTCACTTATTCACTCGAAAATTCAGTGTGTGCTGTGCTCACCAATGGAAACAGGCTGTCGAGGTCAGGTACTCTACACCAGCCCCTAGATGGTGCTACAAACTTCAAGGAGAGAGAATGCATTTGCAGATACCTGGACAAAAACAAACACCCACAAACTGCCTTGTCGTGTCACTGGAGGATCGCTCGAGTCTCACTCGCTGCAGGCCGCTACCATCCCACCGGTGGTACACACTCTATGGTGTGGGGGCTTCTGCTCCACCCCGCTTTACCACTTCCATTCTCTCATTACGTTGTTCTCCTAATGTTCTCATCATATAGGAAGCTCGGAAATTCATTTCGAGAAGTTGATCTGTGTAAAAGTGGGTAATCTTTTGGAGGTGTTTTATGTTGCTGTCACCGGTGTTGAGCATAGGCGCTGTTGTGTTACCCATTTTAGATCTTGTCACCGTCAGCTTTACATGGTCCCCAGACTCTCACTGTCCTAAGAACCTTATTCATTAGTGCTTGTCAAAACCTAGCAAAGACTCTCGAGATATCAACCCCCTCAGGCTCACATCAACGGAGATGTGTTCGCAAGGTATTATCTAAGGCATATACCTATCACCTAATATAACATACAGAAGCAAAGAACGATATACAAGCATGCAGAAATCATGTGGGGAAAGAGATTGTGAACACAACATTTCCCAGTGGGTCCTCTCTGCAGAATCCCATTAAAAGCAAATTACAGCTTCACGCGTCCTATTAAACGGTATGCAGAGATCCACCACCTTCACCCGACATCACAGATTACTGAGGCTGTGGTTATAATCGTTTTTTTTAAGGTTGTTAAACCTCTTCTCCAACATGCATGACCTTTGCGCCTAACGCTATGCAGGAAGGTTGGTTTTACTCGGACTCAATAATTTTG